>NC_057811.1:369663421-369666785 GCF_018294505.1 Triticum aestivum | reverse complement strand
CCGTCAACGGCGAGCCCGAGCCGAGCTCGAGGAGCTCCCCCGATCCAGATCCGGAGCACTGTACGCACGTTGACTTTTCTCGCCCCCCCCCCTAATTTCTCGAAGTCCTCTAAATCTACAGCATGTGCACTTGTTTGTGATGCCGTAACTCCTTGCATGTAGCTCCAATTCGCGCGTGTAATATGTCAAATTGTTCGCCTCGTGATGCTCTACATTTTGTTCAATTGCACCATGTTCATTAGAGGTCATCTTGATGCCCAAATCTCTGTTGGAAGAGGGCTAGTTGCTGTTATTCTCTGGTTCTTATCAGAACTTGGAGATTTGTCATTTTTGTATCATTTAATATGTGCATCTTATGAGCATGAGCTCTACATGTGTTTTGAAGTATGCCATGCCATCTTTCCAGTGGTGTAGTCCCTGTATTTTTGTGATCTCTGTGGTGACTAGCACAAGCATGCAAAGTAGGCTCCGTAATATTTCTGATTTCAGGGACAGTGATTTCTCTAAGTCCTTGTCTGCTGTTATTTTGTTGCCATGTAAACTTGATGCTACATAGAGATCCGTGCATATTTTGGAGATGTTCAGTAAGGATGTTTTGTAGCTATTGTTGTAATTGATCCATTCCTGTAATTGATTGCAATTATGGAGTGCCATAGCATGACTCAATCTTGCTCTACTTTTGCTATAAAATATTTCTGGCAGATTCTTATCATGATATGCAATTTTGCCGAGCTTATTGTAGTTGATCCATACATGCTATGCTTGTGTTCTTACCATGGTTAGCTTCATAAACATGCCATCTTGCTGTAGGTGTGCTTGGTTTGTAGTGCATTGCTCTGTAGTGAGTGCATCAAGCTCACAAACAGGCCTACATATTATTATTTCTGCCATGCCTTGTTTTGCTATGTTAAGTTCCTGTAGCATGCTGATTTAATGCTCTGAACATTGCTACCTGATGCTGTTTTCTGCCATGTCCAGTTTTTCACTAAGTCTGTGAACCTGTTATCTTTTGCACTTTTGCCATGCTTGTTTGAGCTTGATATGTTGGGATCTAGCCGTAGCTCAGTGTTCATCTTTTGTCAAGCATCTCCTGTAGATCACTGTCATATGCTTTGTTGCTATGTTGGAGTGCTGTAGCATTGTTACTTGTTGCATTTTAAGTGCTATCTTGCTGTTAATCGCAGATTCGTGTCATTCTTGTTTTGCTTGCCTTTTGCAAACCGTGCATCCATTTCCGGTGATCTTTATATCGATTTCGACCGAAATCATCTCATCTTTCCAGTGGCATGCTTGGTTTGCCAAGTTACTGCCTTGTTCATCATTTTCCTCCCGGAGCACGCATATGCATCGCATATCATATCTCGCATATCATACATGTTTTGCATCATGTTGCTTGTACATTTCTCGTGGTTGATTGTGGTTCCGTTTGTTTGTGTTCTTATCTTGGGTAGAGTCGGGAGACGAGTTCGTGAACGAGGAACCTGTTGAGTACGCTTACGAGGATCAAGCTTTCGACAACTCTGAGAACCTTGCAGGCAAGATGACCACCCCTCGAAATCACTTCTATCTTTGCTTTGCTAGTTGTTCGCTCTATTGCCATGCTCCGCTACGTATCACTTGCTATATCTTGTCTCCCATTTTAGCCATGTCAGCCTCTAACCATCCTTTCCTAGCAAACCGTTGTTTGGCTAACTTACCGCTTTTTGCTCAGCCCCTCTTATAGCGTTGCTAGTTGCAGGTGAAGTTGAAGTTTGTTCCATGCCGGAACATGGACATGTTGGGATATCACAATATCTCTTATTTAATTAATGCTTCTATATTTTGGTAAAGGGTGGAAGGCTCGACCTTATGCCTGGTGTTTTGTTCCACTCTTGCCGCCCTAGTTTCTGTTATACCGGGTTTATGTTCCTTGAGTTTGCGTTCCTTACGCGGTCGGGTGATTTATGGGACCCCCTTGACAGTTCGCCTTGAATAAAAATCCTCCAGCAAGGCCCAACTTTGGTTTTACCATTTGCCGCCTAAGCCTTTTCCCCCGGGTTTTCGCGAGCCCGAGGGTCATCTTATTTTAACCCCCGGGCCAGTGTTCCTCTGAGTGCTGGTCCAAACTAGAGCACCGTGCGGGACCGTCCCTTGGCAACTTGGGTTATGTTGGTACCTGTACGCTTCGCTTATCCGGTGTGCCCTGAGAACGAGATATGTGCAGCTCCTATCGGGATTTGTCGGCACATTCGGGCGGCTTTGCTGGTCTTGTTTTACCATTGTCAAGATGTCTTGTAAACCGGGATTCCGAGACTGATCGGGTCTTTCCGGGAGAAGGTTTATCCTTCGTTGACCGTGAGAGCTTATGATGGGCTAAGTTGGGACACCCCTGCAGGGTATTATCTTTCGAAAGCCGTGCCCGCCGTTATGAGGCAGATGGGAATTTGTTAATGTCCGGTTATAGAGAACTTGTCACTTGACCCAATTAAAATACATTAACTGCGTGTGTAGCTGTGATGGTCTCTTCTCGGCGGAGTCCGGGAAGTGAACACGGTCTGTGTTATGCATGACGTAAGTAGGTGTTCAGGATCACTTCTTGGTCATTGCTAGATGACGACCGTTCCGTTGCTTCTCTTCTCGCTCTCTCTTGCGTATGTTAGCCACCATATATGCTTATTTGCCGCTGCAGCTCCACCTCATTACACCATCCTTTCCTACAAGCTTAAATAGTCTTGATCTCGCGGGTGTGAGATTGCTGAGTCCCCGTGACTCACAGATTCTACCAAAACAGTTGCAGGTGCCGACGATGCCAGTGCAGATGATGGGGTCGATCTCAAGTGGAAGTTCGACGAGGAACGTGGTCGTTACTATGTTTCTTTTCCTGATGATCAGTAGTGGACCCCAGTTGGAACGATCGGGGATCTAGCATTTGGGGTTGTCTTATTTTCATCTGGATTTATACCGTAGTCGGTCTATATTTTGTATTTTGGATGATGTATGAATAATATTTATGTATTGTGTGAAGTGGCGATTGTAAGCCAACTCTTTATCCCATTCTTGTTCATTACATGGGATTGTGTGAAGATGACCCTTCTTGTGACAAAACCACTATGCGGTTATGCCTCTAAGTCGTGCCTCGACACGTGGGAGATATAGCCGCATCGTGGGCGTTACAAGTTGGTAATCAGAGCCATCCCCGACTTAGGAGCCCCTTGCTTGATCGAATCGCTGGCGTTGTTGAGTCTAGAACAAAAATGTTTTGAGTCTTAGGATTATATATATCGGAGAGTAGGATTCTTTTTACTCCTCAGTCCCTTCGTCGCTCTGGTGAGGTCTCCTGACGTAGAAGTTTTGACTATTCTCTTCTCAAATTTCACTAAAAAAA
>NC_057811.1:369662117-369663249 GCF_018294505.1 Triticum aestivum | reverse complement strand
AAAAAAATTTAGGATCACGCGGGTATCTTGGAATCATTCCGATGGTTTTGTGACGAGAACATTGTTCTTGGTGCCTCCTGACATTTAGGGGTTGTGGCAGTGTCCCGGGGAGTTGAGCTCCGAGGTGTTGTCGTCACAATTTTATCGTTGCAGTTCTGGAATACCTGAGTTTCACCGACATCGAAATCTCTTTTATGCAGTTGTTGGTGAGATCACCTCGACGCCACCCAGTACTGGGGCGGGAGTTCGGGAGTATTGCCATAACTTGTATAACGGATGTTTTTCGAAGGTTGAGGTAAACGATTTCCGAAGATTTCTTGGTTATGTGTTGACGGATGGATACAGCTGGATCTAGGGATTGCTAGTTTGGGTGATATATTTTGTGTCCCCTGTATCCCCAACACCAGATTGCATAACCAGAAAGTTTCGGGATTTTATAAGTGGGAATTCAAGTAGCCTTAGGATATCTTTCCGACAGACGCATGATATGAGATTGGGGTTCGACGTCTAGTGGTCCGCCTGTACACGGTTGATTTTACAGTGGTCTCGTAGTGTCTTAAAGAGTCCATGGCTTTGCCGACTCGGGGACGCTTCGTATGTCATGTGCACAGCCTTGTACATGATGGTGCTGTACGATTGAGCCCGTGTGGGCCCCACCACGAAAACTTCGGACGAAATATCTATCATACGTTTGTTCCGGCTTATTCTGCAAGCCAATACTTTGTTTTGTTTTGAAGTGTGGTATTCGAGTTGCTTCGAATTCATATGTTCATTCCATATCTTTTCTAAGTGGCTTCTCAACTTATGGAAGTGTGATGATTTACTATGGAATTCATTCGTTCATCTCCGTTCGAATGTTTATTGTGGAGACTATATGTTGCAATTTCTATCCATTGATTCTACTTATCTATTCATCTATCAAGATGCTAACGGATGTCACCCTCTTCAGGATGGCTCCGCCAACGCGTCAGAATCCGGATCGCAATGAAGGGAGTCAAGCGAACCCTCCGCCACCACCTCCACCTCCGGAGGCATGGCAAGCTATCATGGCAGCCACCAACGCCAATGCTCAGATGATTCTGCAACTCTTGCAAGAACGTACTCAAGGGCAAGGCAATCAAGGCAATCAAGG
>NC_057811.1:369657645-369662040 GCF_018294505.1 Triticum aestivum | reverse complement strand
GTTCTGGTTGCCTCCTCCTCCTCCGTTTCGTCAGCCTTACCAGCAGAAGAACAAAGGTGGCCATGGTTCTTCCAACTCTGGCTATCAGAACAAGTCTCAGAATCAAGCTCCAAAGTCCAATGCTCCTTATCACCGTCCACTTTCAGAGGTGACTTGCAACAAATGTCAGCAGAAAGGTCACTATGCTAACAAGTGCCAGAGGCGCCTTCCTCCTCCTCCTCCTGTCAGATCTTCCAGCAATGCAGTAGTCAAGCATAATCCAAAGTCTGCAAAGGTGAACATGATGAATGCAGCTCAAGCGGAGGAATCTACTGATGTGATAATGGGTAATCTTCCTGTTAATGATATTCCTGCAAAAGTTCTTTTTGATACTGGTGCATCGCATTCTTTCTTGTCATACCCATTTGCATCGAAGCACAATGTTGACACAGAGATTTTATCCAAAGTTATGCAAGTTGTTTCTCCGGGAAAGCTTTTGTCTTCTAGTTTGGTTGCTCCCGATGTTTCCATCAAGATGGGCGACTACAAATTTCAGTCTTCTCCAGTTGTTCTTGGTGACTCGGATATTGATCTTATTCTCGGGATGGACTGGCTTTCTAAGCACAAGGCTCAACTTGATTGTGCTGCCAGGGAAATTCAATTGACACACTCTTCTGAGGATGTGATTATTTATGCCGCTCGTGATGAAACCATTCGGTTCTTCTCTCTCAATGAGAAGGGCGAATTGAATGCCATCTCTCAAATTCCAGTCGTTTGCGAGTATCAAGATGTCTTTCCAGAAGAGCTTCTGGGTATGCCTCCTCACCGGCCAGTTGAGTTCGTTATCGAACTTGAGCCAGGCACTGAACCCGTTTGCAAGCGTCCATACAAGCTTGGACCTAACGAGCTGAAGGAATTGAAGAAACAACTCGATGAACAAGAGCGTCTGGGTTTGATCAGACCGAGTTCTTCTCCATGGGGTTGTGGTGTTCTTTTTGTCAAGAAGAAGGATGGCACGGACCGACTTTGTTTCGACTACCGTCCATTGAACAAGAAGACAATCAAGAACAAGTATCCACTTCCCAACATCAATGAGCTATTTGAGCAACTCAAAGGTGCTAAAGTATTCTCGAAGCTTGATCTTCGTATGGGTTATCATCAGATTCGCATTCGTGAAGAAGATATCCCCAAGACAACATTCAGAACAAGCTTTGGTTCTTATGAATATACTGTCGTGTCTTTCGGCCTTGTCAATGCTCCTCCAGTATTTTCTCGGATGATGAATTTCATCTTCAACCCCTATACCAATGAATTCGTCCTGGTGTATCTCGATGATATCTTGGTCTTCTCCAAGAATAAGCAGGACCATGCCAAACATTTGCGATTGGTGCTCGACAAGCTCAGAGAGTATCAATTCTATGCGAAGTTCTCCAAATGTGAGTTTTGGCTCGATGAAGTTCTTTTCCTTGGTCACATCATCTCTGCCAAGGGCATCGCTGTTAACCCCGAGAAGGTGTCCGCAATTATGAATTGGGAACCTCCTCAGAATGTCAAGCAGCTCCGCAGTTTTCTTGGTCTTGCAAGCTATTGCCGAAGATTCGTTGAGAATTTCTCCAAGATTGCAAAGCCTCTTTCCAACCTCCTTCAGAAGCATGTGAAATATGTCTGGTCTCCTGAGTGTGGCGTTGCTTTCAACACTCTCAAAGAGAAACTTGTCACAGCTCCTGTCTTGACTCCTCCTGATGAATCCAAGCCGTATGAAGTTTTCTGTGATGCTTCTCTCCAAGGTCTCGGTGCTGTGTTAATGCAAGAGAAGAAAGTTGTGGCCTATACCTCTCGTCAGTTGAAGCCCAACGAGAAGAACTACCCCACTCACGATCTTGAGTTGGCGGCAGTTGTCCATGCATTAATAACGTGGAGACATCTCTTGTTGGGAAGACAAGTGGACATTTTCACTGATCACAAGAGTCTCAAGTATATCTTCACTCAGCCCAACCTCAACCTCAGGCAGACTCGATGGGTCGAAATGATTCAAGAGTACAATCCGAGTATTGAATATACTCCAGGCAAAGCCAATGTCATTGCAGATGCTTTAAGCAGGAAGGCTTATTGCAACAGCTTAATTATCAAGCCTTACCAACCGGATCTTTGTGAAGCTTTCCGCAAGCTGAATCTCCAAGTTGTTCCTCAAGGCTTTCTTGCCAACCTCATAGTATCTCCTACTTTGGAAGATCAGATTCGTGAGGCACAACTCCTTGATGCCATGGTGCAGAAGGTGAAACGTGGTATCGACAAGGGTCTTTCCAAATACAAGTGCTATCGCATTGATGACAGAGACACTTTGTTCTTCGAGGACCGGATTGTGGTTCCTAAAGGTGATCTAAGGAAAGTCATAATGAACGAGGCGCGGAATTCTCTTCTGTCCATTCATCCTGGAAGTACGAAGATGTATCATGACCTCAAGCAGTCGTATTGGTGGACTCGAATGAAGCGAGAAATTGCTCAATTCATAAATGAATGTGATGTCTGCCGAAGAGTGAAAGCAGAACACCAACGACCAGCTGGTCTCTTCCAACCTCTTGCTATCCTAGAATGGAAGTTTGATCATATCGAAATGGACTTCGTGACTGGTTTTCCCAAGTCAAAGCGCGGAAATGATGCTATCTTCATTGTCATTGACAAGCTTTCTGAAGTGGCTCATTTCCTTCCAATCAAAGAATCTATCACAGCAGCTCAGTTGGCACAGCTATACACCTCCAGAATTGTCTCCTTGCACGGCATTCCACAATTGATTTCTTCTGATCGTGGAAGCATCTTCACCTCTAAGTTCTGGGACTCTTTCCAGAAGGCCATGGGCACAAACATTCGTTTCAGCACAGCTTTCCATCCTCAAACTAGTGGCCAAGTCGAGCGAGTCAATCAAATTCTTGAAGATATGCTCAGGGCTTGTGTCATTTTCTTTGGCATGAAATGGGAAGATTGTCTTCCATATGCTGAATTCTCCTACAACAACAGCTTCCAAGCGAGTTCGGGCAAGGCCCCATTCGAGATTCTCTATGGCAGAAAGTGCCGTACTCCTCTCAATTGGTCAGAGACTGGTGAACGCCAACTTCTAGGCAATGACTTAATCACTGAAGCTGAAGAAATGTGTAAAGTCATCCGTGATAATCTCAAAGCCGCGCAATCGCGTCAGAAGAGTTACTATGATAGTAAGCATCGTGATTTGGCTTTCGAGATCGGAGACCATGTCTACCTCCGCGTCTCTCCAATGAAAGGCACTCGTCGCTTCGGTATCAAAGGGAAGCTTGCCCCTAGATACGTGGGTCCTTTCAAGATCATCGGCAAAAGAGGCGACCTCGCCTATCAACTTGAGCTTCCTTCCAACTTCGCGAACGTGCACGATGTGTTCCACGTGTCACAGCTCCGCAAGTGCTTCAAGGCGCCTGAGCGCACTATCAACTTCGAAGAGATTGACCTCCAAGAAGATTTGTCTTATCATGAGCACCCCGTTGCTATTTTTGAAGAAACTGAGCGCAAGACTCGCAACAAGTCAATCAAATTCCTGCAAGTGAAGTGGTCGCACCATTCCGACCGGGAAGCCACCTGGGAACGCGAGGACCATCTCCGTTCCGAATATCCAGAGTTCTTTCAGTCCTAGATCTCGGGACGAGATCCTCTCGTAGTGGTGGAGTGTTGTAACACCCCGCATGTAACTTGCCATATTTGTAACTCCGACTCTTGCCATTTCCGGCTATGTGTTATGATTTTCCCTCCGTTGTCGGGTTTTGTTTTTCGTTTTTGCATTTTGTTCATGTCATGCATTTCATATCATGTCATCATGTGCATTGCATTCGCATACGTGTTCGTCTCTTGCATCCGAGCATCTTCCCCGTTGTCCGTTTTCCAATCCGGCGCTCCTATCTCCTTCGGTGCACCCCTCTTGTTTTTTTCATGTGCGGGTGTCAAACTTCCTCGGAATGGACCGAGGCTTGTCAAGTGGCCCTATTATACCACCCGGAGACCACCGGTCAAGTTTCGTTCCATTTGGAGGTCGTTTGCTACTCCAACGGTTAACCGGGCATCCGCAAAGTCCATTTGATTGTCCAGCAAAAAACCCCTCCAAAACCAGCCCAAAACCCACCAAACTCTCTTCCATGCTCTAGGTCGTTCGATCACGATCGTGTGGGCGAAAACCGCACCTCATTTGGAGTCTCCTAGCTCCCTCTACCTATAAATATGTGGGCATCCCGAAATACATCCGCAGACCAAACCCTAGCCCGCTCCCTCTCCGCCGCCGGACGTGTCCGGTCCGCGCCGGACACATCTCCACCGACGGCCGCGACGAATCGCGCGCCGCCACGTGTCGCCGCCGCCGGCTTGGCCCGCCTCGCCCCGCCGCCTCCGCGCCGGAGCCGC
>NC_057811.1:369610053-369656730 GCF_018294505.1 Triticum aestivum | reverse complement strand
TTTCCAGTGGTGTAGTCCATGTATTTTTGTGATCTCTGTGGTGACTAGCACAAGCATGCAAAGTAGGCTCCGTAATATTTCTGATTTCAGGGACAGTGATTTCTCCAAGTCCTTGTCTGCTGTTATTTTGTTGCCATGTAAACTTGATGCTACATAGAGATCCGTGCATATTTTGGAGATGTTCAGTAAGGATGTTTTGTAGCTATTGTTGTAATTGATCCATTCCTGTAATTGATTGCAATTATGGAGTGCCATAGCATGACTCAATCTTGCTCTACTTTTGCTATAAAATATTTCTCGCAGATTCTTATCATGATATGCAATTTTGCCGAGCTTATTGTAGTTGATCCATACATGCTATGCTTGTGTTCTTACCATGGTTAGCTTCATAAACATGCCATCTTGCTGTAGGTGTGCTTGGTTTGTAGTGCATTGCTCTGTAGTGAGTGCATCAAGCTCACAAACAGGCCTACATATTATTATTTCTGACATGCCTTGTTTTGCTATGTTAAGTTCCTGTAGCATGCTGATTTAATGCTCTGAACATTGCTACCTGATGCTGTTTTCTGCCATGTCCAGTTTTTCACTAAGTCTGTGAACCTGTTATCTTTTGCACTTTTGCCATGCTTGTTTGAGCTTGATATGTTGGGATCTAGCCGTAGCTCAGTGTTCATCTTTTGTCAAGCATCTCCTGTAGATCACTGTCATATGCTTTGTTGCTATGTTGGAGTGCTGTAGCATTGTTACTTGTTGCATTTTAAGTGCTATCTTGCTGTTAATCGCAGATTCGTGTCATTCTTGTTTTGCTTGCCTTTTGCAAACCGTGCATCCGTTTCCGGTGATCTTTATATCGATTTCGACCGAAATCATCTCATCTTTCCAGTGGCATGCTTGGTTTGCCAAGTTACTGCCTTGTTCATCATTTTCCTCCCGGAGCACGCATATGCATCGCATATCATATCTCGCATATCATACATGTTTTGCATCATGTTGCTTGTGCATTTCTCGTGGTTGATTGTGGTTCCGTTTGTTTGTGTTCTTATCTTGGGTAGAGCCGGGAGACGAGTTCGTGAACGAGGAACCTGTTGAGTACGCTTACGAGGATCAAGCTTTCGACAACTCTGAGAACCTTGCAGGCAAGATGACCACCCCTCGAAATCACTTCTATCTTTGCTTTGCTAGTTGTTCGCTCTATTGCCATGCTCCGCTACGTATCACTTGCTATATCTTGTCTCCCATTTTAGCCATGTCAGCCTCTAACCAAACTTTCCTAGCAAACCGTTGTTTGGCTAACTTACCGCTTTTTGCTCAGCCCCTCTTATAGCGTTGCTAGTTGCAGGTGAAGTTGAAGTTTGTTCCATGCCGGAACATGGACATGTTGGGATATCACAATATCTCTTATTTAATTAATGCTTCTATATTTTGGTAAAGGGTGGAAGGCTCGGCCTTATGCCTGGTGTTTTGTTCCACTCTTGCCGCCCTAGTTTCTGTTATACCGGGTTTATGTTCCTTGAGTTTGCGTTCCTTACGCGGTCGGGTGATTTATGGGACCCCCTTGACAGTTCGCCTTGAATAAAACTCCTCCAGCAAGGCCCAACTTTGGTTTTACCATTTGCCGCCTAAGCCTTTTCCCCCGGGTTTTCGCGAGCCCGAGGGTCATCTTATTTTAACCCCCGGGCCAGTGTTCCTCTGAGTGCTGGTCCAAACTAGAGCACCGTGCGGGACCGTCCCTTGGCAACTTGGGTTATGTTGGTACCTGTACGCTTCGCTTATCCGGTGTGCCCTGAGAACGAGATATGTGCAGCTCCTATCGGGATTTGTCGGCACATTCGGGCGGCTTTGCTGGTCTTGTTTTACCATTGTCAAGATGTCTTGTAAACCGGGATTCCGAGACTGATCGGGTCTTTCCGGGAGAAGGTTTATCCTTCGTTGACCGTGAGAGCTTATGGTGGGCTAAGTTGGGACACCCCTGCAGGGTATTATCTTTCGAAAGCCGTGCCAGCGGTTATGAGGCAGATGGGAATTTGTTAATGTCCGGTTATAGAGAACTTGTCACTTGACCCAATTAAAATACATTAACTGCGTGTGTAGCTGTGATGGCCTCTTCTCGGCGGAGTCCGGGAAGTGAACACGGTCTGTGTTATGCATGACGTAAGTAGGTGTTCAGGATAACTTCTTGGTCATTGCTAGATGACGACCGTTCCGTTGCTTCTCTTCTCGCTCTCTCTGCGTATGTTAGCCATCATATATGCTTATTTGCCGCTGCAGCTCCACCTCATTACACCATCCTTTCCTACAAGCTTAAATAGTCTTGATCTCGCGGGTGTGAGATTGCTGAGTCCCCATGACTCACAGATTCTACCAAAACAGTCGCAGGTGCCGACGATGCCAGTGCAGATGATGGGGTCGATCTCAAGTGGAAGTTCGACGAGGAACGTGGTCGTTACTACGTGTCTTTTCCTGATGATCAGTAGTGGAGCCCAGTTGGGACGATCGGGGATCTAGCATTTGGGGTTGTCTTATTTTCATCTGGATTTTGACCGTAATTGGTCTATATGTTTGTATTTTGGATGATGTATGAATAATATTTATGTATTGTGTGAAGTGGCGATTGTAAGCCAACTCTTTATCCCATTCTTGTTCATTACATGGAATTGTGTGAAGATGACCCTTCTTGCGACAAAACCACTATGCGGTTATGCCTCTAAGTCGTGCCTCGACACGTGGGAGATATAGCCGCATCGTGGGCGTTACAATGGGTATATATAGGAGGAAGAAGTAGGTCGGTGGAGCTGCGAGGGGCCCACGAGGGTGGGGGGCACGCCCAGGGGGCAGGCGCGCCTCCCTGCCTCGTGGCCTCCTCGCTTCTTTCTTGACGTCCACTCCAAGTCCCCTGGATCACGTTTGTCCAAAAATAACTCTCCCGGAGGTTTCATTCCGTTTGATATTCCTTTTCTGCGAAACACTAAAATAGGCAAAAAAATAGCAATTTGCACTGGGCCTTCTGTTAATAGGTTAGTCAAAAATAATATAAAAGTGCTTAGTAAAGCCCATTAAACATCCAAAACAGATAATATAATAGCATGGAACAATCAAAAATTATAGATACGTTGGAGACGTATAAGGGGGCCATAGATTTCACTAGTGTCTTCTCTCGAGAAAATAGCACACGGTGGGTAAACAAATTACTGTTGGGCAATTGATAGAAGAACAAATAATTATGATGATATCCAAGGCAATGATCAATATATAGGCATCACGTCCAAGATTTGTAGACCGTCTCCTGCCTGCATCGACTACTATTACTCCACACATCGGCCGCTATCCAGCATGCATCTAGTGTATTAAGTTCATGGAGAAACGGAGTAATGCAATACGAACGGTGACATGATGTGGACAAGATCTATTCATGTAGGAATAGATCCCATCTTGTTATCCTTAATAGCAACGATACATACGTGCCTCGCCCCTTCTGTCATTGGGTGAGGACACTGTAAGATCGAACCTATCACACAACACCTCTTCCCATTGCAAGAAAAATCGATCTAGTTGGCCTAAATAAACCAAAGATTGGAAGAACAAATATGAGGCTATAAATATTCATTCATATAAGAGATCAAATAAGACTCAAATAATATTCATGGATATAGATTTGATCATAAACTCGAACTTCATCGGAGCCCAACAAACATACCGAAAAAAAGTCACTACATCAAATAGATCTCCAAGAGACCATTGTATTGAGAATCAAAAAGAGAGAAGAAGCCATCTAGCTACTGCCTACGGACTCGTAGGTCTATGGTGAACTACTCACGCATCATCGGAGAGGCACCAATCAGGATGATGAACCCCTTCGTGATCGTGTTAGATTGGATCTCGTGGTTCTGGAACTTGCGGCGGCTGGAATTGTGTTTTGTCGACTCCCCTAGTGTTTCTGGAATATTTGGATATTTATAGAGCCGAGAGGCGATGGAGGATACCCCACACCCCATCAGGGTGCACCGAGGGCCTCTGCCGTACCCTGGTGTCTTGTGGACCCCACAGGCCTCCGCCAGGTGCTTCCTTGGCTCCCAAGTTGTCTTCTGGTCCAAAAAAATCTCCAAAAAGTTTCGCTTCGTTTGTACTCCATTTGATAGGGATATTCTGCGAAGTAAAAAACAAGCAAAAGAACAGCAACTCGCACTAGGCACTATGTCAATAGGTTAGTCCCAAAAAATGATATAAAGTTGCTATAAAATGGTTGTAAAACATCCAAGAATGATGATATAACAACATGGAACAATCAAAAATTATAGATACATTGGAGACGTATCATGCGCCGGCCTAGGGGGAGGAGGAGTCCTCCCCCCTTTCCAATTCGGCCCCTCTAGCTTGGCCTACAAGCTAGGAGCGCCCCCAACTGTTATTGGGCCCTAGGGCCCAATAACTCACAACCACTTGGTCATTTAGTATTTTCTTTGTCCCGTTGATATTTAATTAATTTTAAAGCCTCCTAATAAATATTAGAAGCTTTTATTATTATTTTAACATCTCCGGGAACATTATCCACCTATACACCAATTCCCTGTATTACCGGTAAACCCCAAAACTCTCCCGGCTTCTCTCGAAACTATGTCTAATATTCGCGAAACTATTTCTTGAATATTTTCTCATAACTCTTACTCCACTAACACTCAACAGATCGTGATTACCTTAAGGTTGTGACCCTATAGGTTCGGTAAAACACATACATGAACGAAACTCCCTTTCGCTCAATGACAATTAGCGGAACCGTGGACATCCACATTGATCCCTATGAATACATGAATGATGTACGAGTGAACCTGTGGTTATCATGTGTTATTCCCTTTGAGCGCTGTACTTTCAAAAAGCCGTGTTGAGATATATCAGTATCCTCTTGAGTCATTCTCATGCCCACTATACTGGTCTCCTCGTTGTCAGTTTGTTCTTCTTTCTCGTTGACATGTTCCACCATCCCTGTGACCTAGTCATAGTGTCTGGCCAACGATGATGGATGTCGTCACACCGAGAGGGCCCTAAGAATATCTATCCATCGTTGGAGGAGCAAATCCCACTCTTGAGCTATCTAGCCCCTTGTCAAACTTTTTGATGAACCTGTAAGTTGTCATTATGATCATCGTATTACAGATGACGTTTGAGCAACCCCAAAGTCCATCGTTGGGTAATAAGTGGTTATAATACTATCATGGACTAAGGAACTAAAGCATACGTTAACTCCCCGTCGTCTATCAATAGACTTGTGACGATAGTATCTCAAAGTATAATAAATAAGTTGGGTCAATTCAATACGATCATTCTTATAAAGCCATACTCTCATTGTTGTTTTGGGACTATTGTTACACTTAACAATATCCCAAGATCCGGAAAACATGACCAACATACAACACTTGAGCTAGTCCTAGATGCGAGACTAGGAATCGGATTTTATCGTTTATCATTCCACACATGCTTATGAGTTTTTCACTAAATCACATATTTCAGGATCATAGCAGTTATACCATAGAACATAAAATCTTAATTATAAACATGGAAATTAATAATACAATATTATTGCTTCTAGGCCATATTTCCAACAATTTTTACAAGTCTAACAGCCTGGGCGATCCATCGCCGGTGGTGCACATCGGACACCACTGGGTTCCAGTGATTTTCTTCGGTCTGCACTCCTCAAGCTCCCTAAGAAAGTTCTTAAGAATATTGCATGGACCGAGGGGACTAAAATATCTTCTCATGAAGCACCTTCCTACGTTAGTGCCAAATTACTAGAGAGTTACAAGAGCCTTGGTGAAATTATCATGTGGTAGAGATTCCATTAGCGCAAATATCCAACGTTTGACATCAAGCTCTCGATTATTCTCAAGCACATGTACCAGGTCCGGGTCCTCGAGAGCCCAAACGCAGCATACCATATTGTAATGTAGAAGTGAATGGATCCATGAATCATCAGAGCCACATATACCGGAGCACGCCGTTGTTGACATGTGTCGATGGTGTACCAAGTCCGCCGTTGGAAGCGACATTTGGCCAAGCTCCATAAGAAGATTTTAATCTTCGATGGCACATCTACCTTCCACATCTTAGTCCATACCTTAGTTTCACCTTGAATCCGAGCGGCCTTCCAACCAAGCTTCACGACGGATTTTTGTGGCCACAAGCATACGGTATGCTGAACGGATTGTGGAGATCCCATTTTTCTCATGTAACTAAGACCAGAAATCCTCTAACCTGCTTCGTGCACAATGATATTGAAAGAATCACTTCAGCGCTGTTGGCAGGAAGATTTTAGATATTCATATTCGTTCTACTTCTCTCATGAGCAAACCTTGGCCTGTGAAAGAGTTGAGTAGTAATGGGTATGAGCGGGTTGTCCCAAAATGCAAGAAAATCCCAGGCTGGCCAAGTTGGAGTTTTTTACCTATTTTTCAGCATGTATTCTTACTTTTCAGCAATATTCACGAATACAACAGATGGGTAGTGTCGGGGATATACCCCGCGGTATGACCCGGCCAGAGTTATAACCCGGCTGGGACTTGGTAAACCGGCAGAGAGTTAAGGCAGATGGTTAAGGCAGACAGTTAAGACAGATAGTTAAGACAGATGGTAAACCGGCAGGTGGTAAACCGGCAGGTGGTAAACCGGCAGGAAGTCATAACCCGGCAGACAATCATAACCCGGCAGGAAGTCATAACCCGACAGACAATCATAACCCGGCAGACAATCATAAACCGGCAGACAGTCATAACCCGGCAGACAATCATAACCCGGTTGACAGTCATAACCCAGCAGACAGAGTCACCTGGGGTTAATAAGCCCGAGACGTTATGAAGCCCGAGACGTTATGAAGCCCAAGACGTTAAGAATCCCATGAAGAGAAGTCAGAATAGTTTAAGTCTTAATCCGAGTTGGACTCTACATGTAACCCGCCCCTTCAACTTATATAAGGAGGGGCAGGGCACCCCAAGGGGGAAGAAAGAATCTTTAGGGCTAGAAATAACTAGGAGAGCCGGTTTACGGCGACTCCCTGGTGATGATAATGAGACCTAGCCACAAACAGCATGTAGGGTTGTTACCGGATGATGTTTCCCGGGGCCCGAAGCTGTCTAAATCCTTGTCTTCTGTTGCGTCTCTCGATTCCGCCCAACCCCTCTCAAGCTACCACATAGATGCGTTGGCCTCACAACCAAGTCCTCACACTAAGACATCTGCGTGACAATTCCACGAAAGTTGGACCTAGCCACAAACAGCATGTAGGGTTGTTACCGGATGATGTTTCCCGGGGCCCGAAGCTGTCTAAAGCCTTGTCTTCTGTTGCGTCTCACGATTCCTCCCAACCCCTCTCAAGCTACCACATAGATGCATTGGCCTCACGACTAAGTCCTCACAGTAGGACATCTGCCGTGACAATTCCACGACAGTTGGCGCCCACCGTGGGGCAAGCGCACGGTGGTGATGAGTTCTTGAAGGGATCTCTTCCAGGGATCGAGAAGTTTGCAATTTTTTGGATGAAAATAACCGGTTTGAAAGGATTCACATCAACCACAAATTCATCAGTCAAAGATCAAAGGAGTTTTTGAGCGATGGATTAGAGAAAGTTGAGATCAAGAGGAGTTAGGGTTACGCTGCCATCCGACGGCTTATTTGGTGGATGATGCGTCGCCGAGATCAAAGGATTTTCTTAAAGAGGATGCGTCCGATCAAACCGCTGCCGTCGCATGTGCCTGCACTAAAACTCCATATCAGAGAAAACAAAGTCAAGCCAAGACCCGGAGATAGATTGATCAAAAGTCTACGAGTTGGAAAAGGACTCGGCCACGGTTTGCAAGTGCCTCCGAGTTGCCCCCGGATCATTCCGCCGTGGCGATGGCACGCCGCATCACCGGCCCTCCATAGCTGAGGAGCTGTCTGGCATAGCCCTCGCATCGAGCCGCTGCCGCGCTTGCCGCCGCCACTACCGTTTCTCCGGCCGCGCGGCGAGTCAACATTACCATGAACCGCCACCGGGGCTCTGACCCGCCGCTCTGATCTTCCGCCGTGACCCGCCGTTGTAAGCCGCCACTTGGGCTACGACTCGCCTCCTTTGAGTGCTACTCGCCTCGCTGGGTGGCCCGTCTCCGTTACCGCGGTCCAAATTGTTGCTTCTGCTGCCACCATGGTTTGTGCCATCGTCTCGGCTTCACCTTGGACCGGCACATCTCTGCAGAGTCGAGGCCGCCTTGACGTCTTCGAGTCGCCCTGCGGACCTGCCTCGTTGGCCGCTTCTGAAGGGACCCAACTCCGTCGCGGCCTCCGCTGCTGTTTCTAGCCGTTCCAAGCAGTAGGGGAGCCGCCGTCGCTTCTGTTTCAAGTCGCTTCCATTGACCGGCTATCAATCTGAGTCGCCATCGAGTCACCAAGCATCAGAGGATCAAATTGCCTGGTCAAAACGCCTCGTCGACCGGCCTCCGAGGCCTTGAGCCGCTTCCGTCTGCACCGGTTGCCTCCCGCACGCTCGCCGTCTCCGGTACGTCGGTCGGCTCCTGCGTCCTCCGTCGATGCGCTCAAACCGCTGCGCCAAGTCGACCGGCCTCGCTCGCTTTAAGCAACCAGGTGCGACCCCAAGTCGCAGGTTTTCTGCCGCCACTACTGCAGCCTCGCCTTCTCCGAATCGCCGTTGCCATTGTCGAGTTCTGCTGCGAGTTTGTTCCATCTCTGCCTGCCGGTTCACCTGCTCTGAGGGCCACCGCTAGCTCGCCCTCCTGCTTCGAGCCGCCTTCGCCGGAGTGACCTTGAGCTGCCTCGCCTCCGAGACATCGTGGGCTTCTTCTCCGCCTCTGCCTCAAGATGGCAATGGGGACGAAACCCATCGGGTTTTGCCTTTCTAAACCCATCCCCACGAGAAAATCATAAACCCATCCCCGTCCCCATCACCGTGTGCGGGGCTAGTTTTTTGCCCGTCCCCTAAACCCATCGGGTTTCGGGGAACCCACGATAAAATCAAAATATTTAAACAAACATAGTGGCGACAAAGAATAACATTTCAGCAGCAAAACAAAGCACATTTCAGTAGCATAACTTGAGTAAATTTCAACAAAAAACAATAGTAGATGGTTCAAGAGCTATATAAGTTCTGAAATAGAACTTATAGTTCACAAATCACTTTAAAGTTGGAATCATCATGGCATCTTTCACATCTCCAAGCCTCCAAACGACCATCTTCAAATCTTCCAATGCCAAATGAAAGTGCCATGTCCTAGGGAAGATCAAAATTCGCTCAAGCTAAAGTTAAACATGAGAAAAATATGCAGATTAGTATATGAAATTTGCATGTACCTGTACTTCACCTGCATTCCCTCTTGAATGTCTTGAAGACAACTCCCAAAGCTTTGTCCTTATTCGTTGTCAGCATCTATGAGAATCAAATAAGTAGTAATGAACATCTTATGAAACATTGCAGCAAGATAATGATAAACTTTCTGATGATATGTAAAGAAAGACACACCTTTATATTTGTTTATTATCCAATCTTGTGAACACATCAAGGCCTCTAAGATTTCGGGGGTAAGATGATTACGGTGGTAAAAAATAATGTAATTTCACGGGTATTGCCGGGTTTCGGGTTCGGGGACTAACGAAACGGGTGTAAACCCACGAAACGTGTCGGGTTGTATAATGTGCCCAACAACAGCCCCGCGGGGATGAAAAGATGCCCATCCCCTAATAGGGTAAAAACCCACGGGGACGCGGGTTTTGGGGCCCCATTGCCATCTTGACCTCTGCAGAGTCGCCTGCTATTTCCGAGTCGCCGTTCGAGCGCTGCCTCCGCCTGCGAGCCGTCCTCGTGTAACCGTGCCTATGAGAAGCTCCTGCGGTCTCGCCTCCAGTCTCCGCCGGTCTCAAGCCACCGTGGCTCGTTTCCGCTGCCGTGGTGCCTCATCTTGTCAGCTACGACCCCTTTATGCATCGGCGCGGCCACGCCCAAGAACAAGAAAAGGAGCGTTGACCGTGACTCATTGTAACAGGCCGCCTCAAGCAACAGCCAGACCGCGCCCCCGCTTGGGCACGGATGCACACGATGTCGCGTCGTCGCTTGCGGCTGGTGGAAAATGAGACATCTGATGATGCTATCGAGCCTGAAGAAGTAGCAGACGTGTTTGTTTACAGAGAAGATGTCGTCAGCTTAAAATCAAACAAAGATGCCCGTGTTTTGGTGATGAAAATAGCTCGCGAATATGATTCTGAAGATAGTATCACTGACGATGAAACTGATGGTCCCCCTGTTGGTCCGGGTTATGGTGGAAATCCACAGTTCATGACTCCGATGGGAAGCGTGCACAGCCTGCCGCCGGTTGCTATAATGTACATCAACGCGTTGAGGATCGCGCCAAACTGCCGCTGTGGCTCGCTGGTCTCCGCTTCAAGCTGCGCCTACGGATTCACTTGTGGCTGCGCCTACAAGCCGCCCCTGCGGCCGTGAACCGCCACGTCCTGTGTGCAGAGCCGCTGCAACCTTGTTGGCTGGTCTCTAAACCGCCGCCGCCCTGTATCTGAGCCGCCTCGCGCTTGGCCAGCTGCGTTGTGTTTGACCCGCCGCGTCGTGTTTGACCCGCCGCATTGAGGATGGGCCAGTCTCGCGCTACCACTGTCAAGCCGGCCCTGGCTTCAGCCACCGCTGCAGGCATCCGCCTCACCTCGAGGGGTCGGACCACCTTCCATCGCTGCGGCCGACGACAAGTCGCCCCGGCTACTGCGGTCAAACCGGCCATGCCCCTGCGGCAGAGTCATCCCCGAGCGACCTCATCACGGCCCGCCTCCGCCGCCGGATCAATGGCCGCACCCCAACCAGCCATGCTCCTCTTCGAACCGTCACTGAGCTTCCGCTCTGTCGCGTCACGTCCGCCGGTGGGCCACCCTGCTACCGCTGAGCCGCTGGGTCAATGCGCCTCTGCTGGGCAGCCTTTACTCGCCAAGTGTGAAAAAAAATCAAGTTACAACAGAGGGTCACATGGATGTTATACTACATCACATCAGCGGAACTCAACGTCCATATACTATTGAGTATTATATGGCACCAGCATTTGCGTTCATCCGACAAAAACAAAATCAGGTGTTATCCTTCCTATATATTTTATCAGTACATTTTAATTCTTCGGAGCACCATTACATTGCCCTATTGGTGTTTTTATATACAGGTAAAATTATTGTTATACTGCGGGTATAGAGCACGCACTGGCAACGTTCTACAACGGTGTTTTCCTCCGTGTCATATTACCCGATGAACGGACGGCCGGTTTACGCGTCCGCACCGGCTTGCAACGAGGAGAACAACTTACTCATCCGCACCAGCTTACAACGCCACGGCTGACTCATCTGCCTGCTGCCACGGCCGACTCGGACATGATTGATTTCAGCTTCACCATGGTGATCATCAACCCCGCGGTGGATATTTACTGGCCTGACATATCAGGTGAAATCCATCCAGTATATTTTTTATATTATATATTGCTTTCTTTAAAAGAGCAATTACTCCGGCTTGCAACGTTATCTAATGCAGGACCCTAAACCGCCATATTGGTGCAAATTTAAAGGCTGTCAGAAAATTTCCAGCTTAAAAAGAAGGATTCCGTCTTAAAATCTGGCTCAAGGGAAAGCTGTCTCCCATAAAGCTTTGAAGCTCTCAATATCCGGTTTAAGAATTTCCGGTTCAAAAGAATAATCTTTCGCAAGTTCGAGTTCTCAGGAAAAATTAAAGGTACCAAAGAGAGTCTGTTGCAAAAGCATAGCTCAAACATAGGTGCCCCTTGAGCAAAGCTCACAATAATCACTTGGGGGCTTGGTCGTATTCGAACCATAGCTAACACCTCTTGATTGGCGTAAGGCCACCAAGGAAATCACTTGGAGGCTTGGTCGTATTCGAACCATAGCTAAGACCTCTTGATTGGCGTAAGGCCACCAGGGAAATCACTTGGGGGCTTGTTCGTATTCGAACCATAGCTAACACCTCTTGATTGGCGTAAGGCCACCAGGGAAATCACTTGGGGGCTTGGTCGTATTCGAACCATAGCTTAAACCCTCTTGATCGGCGTAAGGCCACCAGGGAACTCACTTGGGGGCTTTGGTCGTATTCGAACCAAAGATTAAACCCTCTTGATCGGCGTAAGGCCACCAGGATGATCACTTGGGGGCTTTGGTCGTATCCGAACCATAGCTTAAACCCTCTTGATCGGTGCAACACCACAATTATGACTACTTAAATCCTCTTGTTTTTTAGGTTTATTTGATGAGGTTTATAATGCTTTATGATTATAATTCACCTATGTTTATTAACCCGGCCTGGCTTTCGACTATAAGTCGCCAGTATATATTTGGATTGCGCCATTGGAATCATGCGCTTATAAATCATTGGGTATATTATTCAAATCTTTAATAGCCAACATGGCTAGATTTTTATTATGGTTATCAATAACCAATATTGTGATTGAGGTTTTCAAAGTCGCTTCAGTGCAATGGCTATTATTTTATCAATGGATATGATTTATTCTATAGTGGAGGGAATAGTCCCGAGTCGCTGCAACGCTTACGACCCGGCACTTGGGGGCTACATTATTCAAATTGAGATTACATCAAATGTGCAAGTCCCATGTCACTGCCAGCATGCACCATGGCACTTGGGGGCTAATGCAAAGTAATTTTTACTGGCCTTATTGAAGACCCGACTCATCACATCATAATGAGCCGGCCCTTGGGGGCTACCAATTGCTCCTATAAACAATTCAAGGTACACAAGTTAAATCCATTATATTGAAGGGTCCATTGCTCAGTTGATAAAGCACAAAGCTCTTAAACCTTGTGGACGTGGGTTCAAGCCCTACGATGGAGGCTACATTATAAGATGTTATTTTCATTGAAGTATATATCAAGTACCAACTCAGTATTACCTTAATGACCCGGCCCTTGGGGGCTGCACATCACTGCTCAAATCTACATGATTATATTTACAAATTCCCTGTTCATTATTGCATAATGACCCGGCCCTTGGGGGCTACACTGGTTGAAGTTTTTATGAGCATAAGGCAATTTCAAGTCCCAGGTTGCTGCAAGCATGACAACCTGGCACTTGGGGGCTACATATGTGGAATTTTCAGTTTGACTAGTGACTGAGATGAACAAATCGGATTTCTTCAAGGTTGTGACATTTATATTGAAGCAAGTCTTAAGTTGTTGCTACGCTACCTTCTTAAGACTTGGGGGCTACAAGTGATAGCCATATAAGAGGTATATTTTCAAGCTTGATGTTAACTACAATTATGACCCGGTGTCATCAATATTTATAAACCGGCGCTTTTGGCTATGATAAACCGACAAGTTCTACATCCTTAAGCCGGCTGAAGATCAGATGAGGATTTCAAGGACCAATATTTTTGTTAAGCATTGGGAGCTGAATCAAATGAATTATTCTTCACAATATTTCTCTGTGACAAACCAATGTCAGCAAATTGATTTATGAAGCTGGCCTATTGACCCGGATTTTCTAGAAGAAGGAAATGACAAGGACTTAAGGATGATCATGATCAGTTTAACATGGATAAATCCAAATTAAACTGGGGGCTAATGTCGGGGATATACCCCACGGTATGACCCGGCCAGAGTTATAACCCGGCTGGGACTTGGTAAACCAGCAGAGAGTTAAGACAGATGGTTAAGGCAAACAGTTAAGACAGATGGTAAACCGGTAGGTGGTAAACCGGCAGGAAGTCATAACCCGGCAGACAATCATAACCCGGCAGACAATCATAAACCGGCAGGAAGTCATAACCCAGCAAACAATCATAACCCGGCAGACAATCATAAACCGGCAGACAGTCATAACCCGGTAGACAATCATAACCCGGTTGACAGTCATAACCCAGCAGACAGAGTCGCCTGGGGTTAATATGCCCGAGACATTATGAAGCCCGAGACGTTATGAAGCCCAAGACGTTATGAAGCTCAAGACGTTAAGAAGCCCATGAAGAGAAGTCAGAATAGTTTAAGTCTTAATCTGAGTTGGACTCTACATGTAACCCGCCCCTTCAACTTATATAAGGAGGGGCAGGGCACCCCAAGGGGGAAGAAAGAATCTTTAGGGCTAGACATAACTAGGAGAGCCGGTTTACGGCGACTCCCTGGTGATGATAATGAGACCTAGCCACAAACAGCATGTAGGGTTGTTACCGGATGATGTTTCCCGGGGCCCGAAGCTGTCTAAATCCTTGTCTTCTGTTGCGTCTCTCGATTCCGCCCAACCCCTCTCAAGCTACCACATAGATGCGTTGGCCTCACGACTAAGTCCTCACACTAGGACATCTGACGTGACAATTCCACGACAGGTAGGCTCACCACAGTTTAAAAAAATAAGTGTCGAGCCCGGGCACGTACCCAGGGTGTGCGCGTGCCCAGGATGTCCCGGACGTTAAAATCGCACATATGTGTCATGCATGATAATAAATGAGATCACTATGATACTACACACTGTAGAGGTAGTATCATGCAAAATACATAGAAGCACTCGGGTGCCACACACCCCTCTATATTCAAAAATAATTTAGTAATTCAAAGAAAGTAAAAAAACAAAACTTTTTATGGAATCAAACATAACCATGTATTGCACTCATATAAAAAGATTAATAGGGAATGACTTTCATTGTATCCAGGGTCAAAGATTTGCAAAAAAAGAGGCTAGATACAAACAGGGAATGACTTTCATTCTATCCGGAGTCAAAATACTATTCATGCTATATTGTCGTCGTAATTCTTTTTTTGCCATGAAGTCAAGGGAATCATTCGTTAGCCAAACTTTTTATATGAGTGCAATGGTCATATTTGATTCCAAATAGTTCCGAGATTTTGACTATAGGGGGTGGAGCACCCGAGTGCTCCTAATCCACTTCCTAGTACTCCCTCCAGTCCTTTTTACTATGCATATTAGATTTTTGTCAAGTCAAACTTTATAAAGTTTGACCAAATTTATATTAACAAATATAAACATCTGCAATACAATATATATCTATATATACTATGAAACTACATTTCACAATGGGAGTCGTCCTCCTAAGTCGCCCCCGTGCGGCAGCTGGGAGGCCCCCAGATCCCATCGCCCCCGACTCCCCCTCCTCCTCCCTCGCCGCCGCCCGAGGGCGCGGCCAAGCAAAGCCTTGCCTTCGCCGGCGGCGGGGGGGACTAGGTGCCCTCCCGCTCGTGAGGAGCTGGAGCGGGCCAGCGCCCCCGGGCCGGAGCGTGGCGTGCGGCCGGACGTCACGACGGGGGCTGGCGGCGCTCCGGCGATCCCATTCCCCATGGCAGGCGGCTTCAAGATCTGGGGCGCCACGGTCGCTAGGGACGGCGGCGGCGTGACCAGATCGGTGGCGGCGCGGCTGGATCTGGGCTCAGGCGTGAGCTATGTCTCCGGGTCACGGTCGGCGTGATGGCGAGTGTGACACGTCGGCAGCTGGACGGATCTACAAGATTTCATCTTTGTCTGGTCCTTGACAACCCGGGCAACTCAGGGGGAAACCCTAGATCTTCATGGGATCGAGCGATGGCGGTGCTTTTGCGCCGTAGTCCCTCTTCAGGGCATCGTTTTGGAGTTTGCTACGGTCGAAGGAACCAGTGAGGCCGGCGGCGTACGCCCGGTGGCGCAACTGCCGATGAAAATCATGCCGACTACGGTCATGGCGGACGATGGCGGCGTCTTTGATGTCGTTTCCTTGTCGAGGCATCGTTGTTACAGTTGGCGTCATCAGGTTCGGGATGCTCCGGGGGAAACCCTAGAACCGGGTCTCCCGGATCGGACGATGATGGCGTTCTTAGTAGCGCTTTCCCTCCTGGGGGCATTGTTTTGGAGCAAGAGATGGCTGGAGGTGCCAAGAGGAGGAGCGGTGCTTCATCACACACATTGATGGTGTAAGATCTCGATGGCATGGCGCTTTGGAGATTAGGCGTCTGATGTGCGAGGATGGACTCGCGCAGGAGGTCGACGCTGTCTGGCGTCGGCGGTAGCTAGACCGGGCAAGGTTCATGCAGCAGTACAACTCTGAAGATGGATTGGTGGCAGGTGGCTGCGGCGGCCTCATACCCGGCAGACGTCCTGGTTGAGGAGCACGCCAGACTGGTGGGTGCCCATACCCGGCAGGCGTCCTGGTTGGGATCTCAGGTCTTAGATGTTAGGTTTGGCTGCGAGGTCTGTTTGGTACTAGGCCCAAACTATCAGCATCTCTTCATCAATTGGATAGGAGTAGCGATACTTTGTTGCCTAGACGGTGGCTTCAGTCTTATTGTTGTATGACTTTGTAAGGTTTCTTATGAATAATTAATAAAGTGGCTGCATGCATCGTCCAGATGCACAGGCCGGGGGTCCTCCTCCATTTCTAAAAAAAATGAATCTAACAATATTGATTTGACATTGTGAATGTTGATACTTTTTTTTATAAGTTGATCAAAGTAGAGGTATTTTTACTTCGGACAAAACTTATATGCAATCTAAAAGGATCGGAGTGAGTATCATACACTTGTATCATATATATAATACTGGTATATGATACTCTAAATTGTGACCCTCCTCAAAGCACGCTTTCATCAATGTTTTTTATTTCTTTCCGTGCAAGATAAGACAGTTGGCTGAAGTCAGACTCATACTGCAGTCCTCTTAATTAGAAGAAATGGTTCGTTTTTCAGAAAATCGAAAAGGGTTAGCTCAAACAGTACCAACGTAGACATGCCGGAGCTGGACAATTCAACTATTTTGTACTGTAGAATGTATGAAATCACTGCAGCACTCTACCGCCTAGCAATACTGGCAAAGATAGAGTAGTTATTTTATTGGGTAGTGCTGCTCTCTTGTGGTCTATATGGAAAATAAGAAACAAATCATGTTTTTAAAGTGTTATGCCTAGAGATCCTACTGACATTATCTTTCTTGTTTGTTCCCTACTTGACTTTTGGAAAAATCTGCAGAAAAGAGGGGTGCAAAGTATGGTTCATCAGGTGTCTAGACGTATCGTGAGGGTGACTCGTGATATCTTCAGACGTGGGCATGGTTTGGCGCCGCTTGTGAGAAGGATTTTGTGTAGCTAGCCGTTGGAAATGCTTGCTGGCTTCGAAACCTTTATGTTAATTTGGTTGTCGTCTTTTAGTTTGTGGATACCTTTGTAGCTAGCGTAACACTAGGCCCTTTCATGGCTAGTTTTGGATAGATTGAAGCATCCTGGTGTGGTGATATATATCAGTGGTGTGATGATTATGTTTGATAGGATGGAGCGTCCTGATGTGGCTTCTAGATCAATGATGTAATGGTTGGTTTGATACCCTGTAAAACAACTCCATTTTCATAATGTAAATGAGGACCGCGGAACTAGAGTCGATTGCCCCCCGCGTCGCCTCCCGGGGCGGCTTGGGCGGAGACCAACCCCGCCGCCGCAACCCACCACCCCTCCTCTCCTCCATCCCCTCGCCGCCGCCGAATGACGCGGCCGGGCTAAGCCCGCGCAGTGGACGGCGGCGGCGGGGCTCTCCCGGCCCGTGATGGCGCGGTCGGAGTGCTGGATCTTGGGCGGCGGCCCCGGCTTCATGGCGGCGGATGGGCGGCCGCTGTGGCCGCGGGGGCGGCGCGGCGGCTGGGCCTGGTGACGCTCCGGTCTCCCCCATGGCAGCGGGTCGGTGTGAGAGGGCTTGGAGCTCTGGATCTCGGCGCTGGCGGCTCCCCGATTTGTCTCTGGCTCCGCTTGGTGTGGCTGCGCGGGGCCTTGGTGGAGCGATGGGGGTCGACGGGAGGGCTAGCCGTTGCCGGATCTGGCCGGGCGTGGTCGAATTCGGCCGGACCTCGGTGGTTTCCTGCTGCGGTCTTGTCTCCGCGTGGTGCGGTGACTGCAGCGCAGTGGAGCGACCTCTTGTCCCTGGGCCTGGCGTGGCGATGTTGGTCTCCGGGGCGGCGGCCCCGGGATGGTGGTTGATGTGTCGGCAGCTGTGGAGTTCGCGTGGGCCATGAGGCGGCCGCGGTGTTCTTGGTGGAGGGAAGCTCGTTTGGCTCGGCGGCGAGGCCTGGTGGTGGTCCTTGCATGGCGATGGCGCGATTGTTGTGCTGGGGTGCGCGGGTCAGCGGAGGTGCTGGTTGGCGTCGGTTGACCGCGTGGGAGTGGTGGTGTTGCTGATCCGGGCGAAAGCTTGACCGGCGCTTGCTGGTCGGCGGCGGCGGCGCTCGTGTGCGTCGCTTTCCTCCTTGGAGGCGTCGTCGTGGTGATTGGTGCTCTTCAACTCTCGGGTCAAGATCTCCGGGCGAAAGTCAGGATCCTGGTTGGATTAGACGGCGGCGTCGTCTCCAACGTCGTTTTCCCTCCTGAGGGCGCCGTCTTGGAGATCTTGGTTCCTTTTGTGCTTCCTACAAGCTGGACGTGCACGGCATCGCGGTCGGGAGGTGCCCGGCCGGCGGTGAGGTTCGTGTGGCGTTGCGACGCGTGTGGCAACGATGATGTTGGTGAGCAGAGCTGAGTCGCGGCTTGTCCTTTTGATGTCGAAGGTCCGGGGCGTCAATGGGTGTGCCTATGTTGGTTTCTGGCTGTGACAAAGAAGTCGGAGCTGCGGTCGGCAGGGCCGCTGCGGCAACGATGACTCCATGAGGGCGGTTTTCAGCAAGCGGTGCTCTCCGGATGCTGCGTTGGACTAGGTCGGTGCGAGGCTAGCAACTTTCTCGTGTGAAGCTCGTCAGCAAAATCGGAGCTGCCATGTCTTCGACGCTGCGGTCGACTGTTTGGCGTTGTTGTGGCCAGGTCGTTCGCGTTTGCCCCTTTGGGGTTTGTATCTAGGTTTTCGCTCGGTTTTCCTCTAATTAACCGGCCAACTCTCTTCTTCTTAATCAATGAAAATGACAAATCTTTTGTCTCATTAAAAAAATGTAAATGAGGGCCGTATGGCCCCTTCGATCGAAAAATCAAGGGAGACACTACAAGTCATAACTCAATACGTACCCTGAATTTCAGTTGTCGGAACTCGGAGCAGAAATGGAGCAAATTGGCCGACCTTGGAGTTCTTGGCCGGCTTAGACCTGACCATTGGACACTCGAGATATCTGCCACGCTCTTCTTTTCTTTCCAGACTCTCCCATTGGCTCTTCGTTTTGGTTTAAATTTTGTAAGCTTCGTTGTAAGACCCGTGTGCATCGTTGTGATCTAGCCTGTAATTCATGTCGAGTCAGTGCCGTTGGCCATGCTCCACGCGCCAGCCAACTTGCCCTGCAAAGTTGCAGTTGCAGGCATTGATGCCGCCAAGTCAAAGCTGCATGTCCCACGCCAATAATCCCTTGCCGCAAATTATCTCAATCCAATACGTACAGTACCAGTACTGTTTTGCAGGCACGCGTACTACTATCCGGACATGAGCCACGTGCCCACACATGTGAATTTTTCGAACCTTCTGAAGCGCCCGGGTAAATGCCACTTCAACCGATGGCACAGTTAACCTGTGCCCTGGAGTAACTGCTGCTTTGCTTCCATGGCTGTTAGGAGAGACATGAGGAATCGTTCGAGGATTTGGACGGATCTCATGGCGGTTGATTCTCGAGAGAATGAGGAGATCTGGTTTGATGGAATGTTTTGGCCATCCAGATCATGCCCGTCGTGTCCATCAAGGCCTCTTGTCCCCCCATCCTAGCTCGCTACAGTGAGAACGAGGTCCACTCGGTTACAATGGGAGAGGTCGCTGAGGTCCATGATACTTCCATGCTTTACCTGTTCCAATCGCTCCCAAGAGAGAGCAATATTTCCAGTCACTTCAGCGCCTGACACAGATGCGCTTGCGTTGTACTGTTAGCAATGAATCACCATAACTGGAAGACATTTCTCTCCCGCGCCCTACCTCCGTCCTCCTGCCCCTTTTTCATCCTTCCTGGAAAAGCAGCGCATTCATTCCGTCGCGTTTGCTGGCCTGCTTGACGTTCTTCGGTCCACGATCGATACACATTTGAAGCTAGCTACTGGCATGTGTGTGTGCCGCGCAACGCGAAGTGTGCTTGGGCCGAGCAAGGAAAGGAGAAGCGGCATGCGGATCGGCGGCCTTTCCGCGGCACCCGATCCCAACGGACGCGGCGTATCCCGAACCGGCACTCAGGCGCGTCGCGCTGGCCGCGCAGGGGGGGATCGGCCCGGACACCAACCCGCCATCAAACCGCACGTCGTGGTCTCCGGGGATGTGGGGGCCGGCGCTGCGCGAGGAGCCACCACCCGATTCGGGGCGAGCGTCGACGTGTCGCGGAGTGTTCCCTGTAGCGCCTGCCCCGGTCTCTGATCTGTCGCCGCGCGAGTGCCCATCTTTCCCATCCGCAACTGCATTTTCCTTCCACATTGATTTCCCCCTCGCCATTAGCCAGTGGTGCAATTTTAGGGGTACTCCTCCACTGCCCGCGCCGGTGTCAGGTCAAGTGAAAAGCCTTTTTTGTACTATGAGTAGAAATCAATACGAGTACAGTTTGGTTTAGTTCACTCTTCATTGCGGTGTTTACTGCCCACCGATACAACTACAGCTTCAGTTCGGCACTTGTGTGATGCCACAATATATGACGTTTTTTTATCCTGAACAACGTCTTATATTTTGAGACGGAGGTAGTATTCAGATGGTTTTTCAGGATGGACCAAGGAAATGCGCACATCCTGTTTTGACGTCTCTTCAGGGGAAATACGGAAGTGCTCATGAAAGCTCAATAGCTACCTTGATTATAACACTAATAAAGGTCAGCTGTTGTTGGTTTAAAGAGGACCACAATCAGCTCTTTCGAAAAAAAAGGACCGCAATCATTTATAGGGAAGGTAGTAGTACTACGAGCACTTCAACTGCAGTACTGTGGCGTCTTTATTCTGCTGTTTCTGTAACTGATTGTAAGGTTAAGTCCTTACATAATATTATTATTATTCAGTTTTGCTAGGGTTTGTGTCCTGCTCAGGAAGATGAGACGGCAACGGCTCCTTGAAGATGGAATAAAGGTCTCTCCGTCTAGCCCCCGTTCCTGCGATGTGTCTAGCACCGTTGGTGGGCGTGTGGAGGTGTGTCTCCGGTGAATCTATCTTTGGTGGATTTGCTTGGATCTCGTCGTTGTTCGTCTACGTTTGTGTGCCTTCGGATTGGATATTTTCGATCTACGGAGTACGTTATTATTCATCTGCGGCGGTTGCTGTTTTGGTGTGCTGGTCCTATGGGGCCTTAGCACGACGACTTTCCGACTGTCTGCTACAACAAGTTGTGCCCGACTCCGGTGATGGAGGGGCAATGACGGCGGCGCGCCTTTGACTCGCTTCAGTGCTAGTAGTCGTCCCTAGGTGGTCTACGGATCTAGATGCAATTTCTATTATTTTTGGTATTCGTTGTACTACCATGATTGAAGATGAATAGATCGGAAATTTTCTTGCAAAAAAAAGAGTGATCCAAACTGAAGAGAGAATAAATACATATGCTAACCCTAAGAAAATGAGTACATATACTATCCACCAAATACCACTCTTATTTTGCTTTTTATTTGAAAGAGGGAGCTGACTCTCCCGTTTTATATATTAGAAATCAAATGGAAGGTTTTAGGACAGCTCTTGCAGATTGTGGCCTTAGGGATTTGGGCTACATAGGAGACAACTACACTTGGCGCAATAATAGTTGGGATGCTAGTCGGTACATAAAAGAAAGGTTGGACAGAGCTGTAGCTTCAAGGGGATGGTGTGCAAGATTTCCACACTTCAAAGTTCTGCAAGGAGATCCACACTATTCGGATCACAGGCCAGTGACAATCCATATAGGTGAAACCAGTTTTATGCAGAAAAGAAGAAGGGTGCATGGTTTCAAGTTCGAAGCGAGATGGCTTCAGGAGGAAGATTGTGAAGTGGTTGTTAAGAATGCATGGGCAACAGCTAGGCTACATGGAAATTATAACACTCATGACATGTTGCGCAAGGTGGCGGCTGACTTGAAAGATTGGGATGCCAATGTTTTGGGTGAGCTTGGAAAGAGATTCAAGGCTCTGAAGAATGACCTGGAAGAAGTTAGGAGGGGTGACATAAAGTATCCAGAGAACACTTTTTAAGGGAAAAGCTCGACCGCTTAGAGCAGCAACAAGACATGCATTGGAGGCAACGTGCTCATGTCAAATGGCTCCACGCAGGAGATAAGAACACTGCTTTCTTTCATGCTTTCGCCTTTGAAAGGAAAAGAAGGAACAAAATTAAGAAACTAAAAAAGGATGATGGAGACTGGGTGGAGGGGGAAGAACCATTGAAAGAGCACATTGCTGATTATTTCTACAACATATTCTCCTCCACGGCAGGGCAGGACAATAAAGAAGTTATTCAATCAGTACAGCCAAAGGTGACTAAAGAGATGAACAACCTTTTATGCGCAGAGTACAATGAAGACGAGGTGAAGAAAGCTTTGTACAACATTGGTGACTTAAAGGCCTCGGGTCTGGATAGAATGCCAGCACTTTTCTTTAAGAGGTTCCGGGAAACCATCGGAGATCACATCACCAAAGAGGTATTGGAGGTATTGAGGGGAGGAGACATGCCTGTGGGGTGGAATGATACACTCATAGTACTGATTCCAAAAAATGCCAACCCAGTGAGGATGAAAGACTTAAGACCAATCAACTTATGCAATGTTGTTTACAAACTGGTGGCCAAGGTAATCACCAATAGACTCAAGGTAATCCTCCCTGATATAATCTCCCCAAATCAGAGTGCCTTCGTGCCTGGAAGGCTCATCTCAGATAACATACTATTGGCATATGAGTTGACTCATTTCTTGAAAAGAAGAAGGAGTGGTTCGGTGGGTTATGCGGCAATTAAACTAGACATGAGCAAAGCATATGATCGAGTTGAATGGTCTTTCTTAAGGGACATGATGCAAAGATTGGGATTTGACAAAGAGTAGATCAAACTGATCATGAAGTGCATATCTACTGTGAAGTACCAGATTAAAGTAAATGAAGATGTCACATACATAATTTCACCCAAAAGAGGTCTATGCCAGGGGGACCCACTCTCCCCATATCTCTTCCTTATATGCGCGGAGGGTTCTCATCCATGCTTCACAATGCAGAGGTGAATGGCTCACTTAAGGGAATAAAGATCTACAGAGAAGCACCTAGTATTAGTCATCCCCACTTTGCCGATGACTCGTTATTATTAATGAAAGCAGGTGCTGAAAGCGCCTACCAAGTTAATCGCATCCTGGACACATACGAAGTGGTCTTGGGCCAGATGGTGAATAAAGACAAATCGTCAATTCTTTTCAGCAAAAACACAAGGCCCAAGAAGAAAGACGAGATGAAGAATATAATGCATATTACCTCTGAAGGTCTAACGTCAAAGTACCTGGGAGTTCCATCATATGTGGGAAAATCCAAATCAAGGACATTCGATTATGTGAAAGATAGGGTGTGGAATAAGATTCAAGTTTGGAAGGAAAAACAGCTATCTAAACTGGGAAAAGAAGTACTAATAAAGGCGGTTGTGAAAGCAATTCCGGTGTATTCGATGGCATGTTTCGACCTCACTAAGTCACTGTGTGAGGAACTGAGCGCTATGATTAATAGGTACTGCCAAATGGATAAGAAAAACAAAGTACACTGGGTCAGCTGGGAGAAATTGACAAAATCAAAAAGAAATGGAGGGCTGGGATTTAGAGACCTTCACTTGTTCAACCTTGCCATGCTTGCAAGAGAAGCATGGAGGCTTCTCAAAAGTCCCTCCTCACTCTGTGCACAAGTCCTCTCAGCAATGTATTACCCAAACAGGTCAATCCTGGAAGCAGAGGAAAAAAAGGGGCATCTCCTACACTTGACGGAGCTTCTTAAGAGGGATGCAGCTACTAAAAAGGGGAATTAAATGCAGAGTTGGAACTAGCAATAATATCAACATCTGGTCAGACCCTTGGATCCCAAGAGGTATCACTAGAAAGATCACTACTCAAAAAGGCATGAACTTAATAAACATGGTCGCTGACCTGATTGATCCTGCTACAAATACCTGGGATGAAGACCTAGTGAAGCAAATGTTTTTACCAGAAGATGCAAAGGTGATATTGCAAATTCCTATTCAAGAGCATACCGAAGATTTCATAGCATGGCATTATGACAAAAAAAAAGGTATTTTATCTGTAAAATCTGCCTATAGATTAGCAGTGGATAGCACAGCTCGTGAATCTCTTGCAAGACTAACTTCCTCATCAAGTGCAGATGAAGACGTGGATGGTTTTAACTGGCTAAAGTTATGGGCGCTCACTACTGCAGGATGCTACGCGACACTACGATCAGAGACTCTTCGACGAAATTGTGTGTGATGCACTAATCGCAAACGGTGGTGTAAAAGAACCGTCAAAAAAGGTGCAAAACGTTTGCGATGGCGGAGCCATCAAACACGGTTCAGATTTTAGTTGCGTGTGCGATGCAGGGCATACGGTTCAGTCCAATGAACTGTTTGTGATGAGGCGGAACAAAAGAAACGGGAAGCCTGATGAAGGCGTGCGCGATATACAGCACACGGTTCACTCGGATGAACTGTTTGTGATTAGGCAACACAAAAGAAATGGGCAGCTAGATCAAGGTGTGTGTGATTGAGGGCATACGCTTCAGAAGGATTAACTGTTTGCGATTAGGCAACAGAACAGAAACGGGTCAGCCGGATCAAAGTGTCTACGATTGATGGCATACACTTCATATGGATGAACTGTGTGCGATTAGCCACAACAAACTGAACAGTTAGATAGATCAATGTGTGTGCGCTAGACGGGCACACACATTCTAATTAAAAGAAGCATGCGCGATGGTAATAACGAGCGCACACGGTTGTTGGAACAAGACGTGTGATGACATTGCCTATTGCGGTGCACCCTATGGTGCAAACGCCACGTACGCGGCCGAGAAGGCGTACGTGCCCACGTTACGCCTTCCAGGAATAGTGCCGCACTTATAACCATTAGTAAATTTTGAGCATGCGTCCCGTCACATTCCAAATTGCAAACCTGTTCACACTGATCAAAACCTAAACGGTTTTCCACTTAGGAGCGTATTACTACTCGGTTATAAAGGAGCGTATTACTACTCGGTTATAAATACTACCACTCCAAGATGACTGAACATTCCTCCTCAACTCCTCATCCACAAAAACAAATAAGTCATTCATCATCGTTCCCTTTGCGTCTGCCATGACCAGCATGAGTTCTGGGTCGAGAGATTGCCACCAGGGAGATGCGAGCATGGAAGCGAAAGCACGAGAGATGTCCCGCCTCGCCGCGAACGCAGCCGGCATGTCCCACCGCGTGGCCGTAGCAACACAGAGGTCGCGCCGCGCCGCCGAAGCAGCACACAGGTCCGGCCGCGCCGTCGATGCGGCAGACTGGTCCGGCCGCGCCGCGGAAGCAGAAGAGGTGTCCCGCCGCGCCGCGAATGCAGTAGAGATGTCCTCCCGCGCCGCGACAGCCTGGGAAAATGTCTCGCGGGCAGGCGAGGACTCTTACAGGCGCATGCATGCGATCGTCCATAGCCAATGGATCAGATCTTCGGCTGGGCGAGGTTGCAGGACGACATGAAAGCCTCTTTTGAAGAGGCTCTACCGGCGTCATCCGACAACTAAATGAGAGCAATGCGAAGCTCCGGGCCAAGCCCGACCTGCTGAAGGCGAAGATCGTCGGAAGTGCGGAGCAGCAGGAGGAGACCACTGCCTTGTTGAAGAGGACCGGCGTCATCGTCGAGAACATTATGGATGAGAATGCCATGCTACGCATCGAGCGCAGAAGGCTGGTGGAGGAATCCGTGGATTCTCTCAAGAAGCATCTTGAGGACAAGAAAGAGCTCATCGCCACTCGCTGCGGAGACTAGTTCTCGCGGCCTGCAGCAACGTAGAGATCAGCGAGCCAGATCGTTGTCTTTCTTCTTCTTTTTCCCTTGTGTATTTCGGGCGTTGCCGCATGTGGCTTTTTTAATTATGTTCCTAAATATGTAAGACAATTATTATCCACTGTCATCGTTCTTATATTCATCATGCTTGCTACAAGTCGCAGTCAATGCTATATAGGTCCGTCAGATCTTACATCAAGATCCGTGCAAAACTTTCTTTTCAAATTTTCATTTATCTCTCTTAAATCTCAATCCAGTGAGACATATAGCCACGCCATAGAACAGGGGCTCGGGCGCCATTAATGGAGACGCTGGGAGGGAGGTGTGCGGCGGGTAGCGGTCAAAGGGCTCTCCTCCCGATGAGCACGCGCAGGGGTCTGATCGCACGCCTCCCGTACTCAAATAGCTACCCCGCACGGCACCTCCTAGACAATAAAAAAGGGGACGCGTGGCGGCACGTAATTGGTAAGTAGAACGCCCATGGTTTTCAATAATACTTGTGTTTCCGATTTGTAACGTGACAGCACTTGTTCCAAAATGACTTTGTTGATTGTTAATGTGTGCGCCTTCGCAAATCGGTCAGAAAAATTACCACAGCATGTTGGTGCCTTGTCATGACACCATGCCATTTCAGGCGTGTTTTGGATTTACAAGAATTAAAAAACTAAGTTTCTCAATCTTTCTGGCTGAGCCACGACGCCCAGATGTTTGAATTTCATTCTCATTTCTTGCATGGGACCTAGAAATTCACTCAAGGACACATGTGATTTTTCAAACAACTTTGGTGCACTGGAGCCTGTGCTTGTAGTTCAAATTTGAATTATGCACATTAAATGCGCATAAACTCAATTAATGTGTAAAAAAGCCAAACGAACCCGGAATAATTCCAAAATTTAGCACGATACTTCTATTTGGTCTAATCTGCCAGTGTACAAAAATTAAGGCAGGAGAAGTGTTGGGGAACGTAGTATTTCAAAAAAAAATCCTACGATCACGCAAGACCTATCTAGGACCGAACGCACGGCACCTCCACGATATGCACACGTTTAGCTCGGTAACGTCCCTCGAACTCTAGATCCAGCTGAGGCCGAGGGAGAGTTCCATCAGCACGACGGCGTGGTGACGGTGATGATGAAGTTACCGGCGCAGGGCTTCACCTAAGAACTACGACGATATGACCGAGGTGTAAAACTGTGGAGGGGGGCACCGCACACGGCTAAAGATCAACTTGTGTGTGTAAGGGGTGCCCCCCTGCCCTCGTATATAAAGGAGGGGAGGAGGAGGCCGACCAACAAGGGGCACGCCAGGGAGAGGGGAGTCCTACTAGGACTCCGGTCCTAGTAGGATTCGGCCCCACCCTTTTTTCCTTCTACCGGAGGGGGAAAAGGGGAAGGAGAGGGAGTAGGAGAAGGAAAGGGGGGTGGCGCCCCCTTCCCAAGTCCAATTCGGCCTCCTCCCTTGTGGGTGGCGCACCAGCCCCTTGTGGGCTGGTTAGCCTCCCTCCTATGGCCCATAAGGCCCATATCTTTCCCCAGGGGGTTCCAGTAACCTCCCGGTACTCCGGAAAAATGCCCGAATCACTCGGAACCATTCCGATGTCCGAATGCAACCTTCCGATATATGAATCTTTACCTATCGACCATTTAGAGACTCCTCGTCATGTCCGTGATCTCATCCGGAACTCCAAACAAACTTCGGTCATCAAATCACATAACTCATAATACAAATCGTCATCGAACGTTAAGCATGCGGACCATACGGGTTCGACAACTATGTAGACATGACCGGGACACATCTCCGGTCAATAACCAATAGTAGAACCTGGATGCTCATATTGGCTCCTACATATTCTATGAAGATCTTTATCGGTCAAACCGCATAACAACATACGTTGTTCCCTTTGTCATCGGTATGTTACTTGCACGAGATTCGATCATCGGTATCATCATACCTAGTTCAATCTCGTTACCGGCAAGTCTATTTACTCGTTTCGTAATGCATCATTCCATAACTAACACACTAGTCACATTGCTTGCAAGTCTTATAGTGATGTGCATTACCGAGAGGGCCCAGAGATACCTCTCCGATACACGGAGTGACAAATCGTAATCTCAATCTATGCCAACCCAACAAACACCTTCGGAGACACCTGTAGATCATCTTTATAATCACCCAGTTACGTTGTTACGTTTGATAGCACACAAGGTGTTCCTCCGGTATTCGGGAGTTGCATAATCTCATAGTCAGAGGAACATGTATAAGTCATGAAGAAAGCAATAGCAATAAAACTCAACGATCATAATGCTAAGCTAACGGATGGGTCTTGTCCATCACATCATTATGTGATCCCGTTCATCAAATGACAACACATGTCTATGGTCAGGAAACATAACCATCTTTGATTAATGAGCTAGTCAAGTAGAGGCATACTAGGGACACTCTGTTTTGTCTATGTATTCACACATGTACTAAGTTTCCGGTTAATACAATTCTAGCATGAATAATAAACATTTATCTGTTGGGGAACGAAGTATTTCAAAAAAATTACCTATGATCACGCAAGATCTATCTATGTGATGCATAACAACGAGCGGGAGAGTGTGGCCACATACCCTCGTAGACCGAAAGCGGAAGCGTTAAGTAACGCGGTTGATGTAGTCGAACGTCTTGGCGATCCAACCGATCAAGTACCGAACGCACGGCACCTCCGCGATCTGCGCACGTTCAGCTCGGTGACGTCCCTCGTACTCTTGATCCAGCTGAGGCCGAGGGATAGTTTCGTCAGCACGACGGCGTGGTGACGGTGATGATGAAGTTACCGACGCAGGGCTTCGCCTAAGCACTACAACGATATGGCCGAGGTGGAAAGGGGCACCGCACACGGCTAAAAAATCAACTTGTGTGTCTATGGGGTGCCCCCTCCCCCGTATATAAAGGAGGGGAGGAGGGGGCCGGCCGGCCTCATGGTGTACCCCCAAGGGGGGGAAGTAGGAGTAGGTTCCCCCCTTTCCTAGTCCTAATAGGAGGGGGAAGGAAGGGGAAGAGGAGAAGAAGGAAAGGGGGGCCGCCCCCTCCCAATTCGGATTGGGCTTGGGGGCGCGCCCCTCCTCTTGGCCGCCTCCTCTCTCTTCCACTAAAGCCCATGTAGGCCCATTAAGCCCCCGGGGGGTTCCGGTAACTCCCCGGTACTTCGGAAAATGCCCGAACACATCCGAAACCTTTCCGATGTCCAAACATAGCCTTCCAATATATCAATCTTCATGTCTCGACCATTTCGAGACTCTTCGTCATGTCCATGATCACATCCGGGTTTCCAAACAACTTTGGGTTCATCAAAACACATAAACTCATAATACCGATCGTCATCGAACGTTAAGCGTGCGGACCCTACGGTTTCAAGAACTATGTAGACATGACCGAGACTCATCTCCGGTCAATAACCAATAGCGGAAGCTGGATGCTCATATTGGTTCTGACATATTCTACGAAGATCTTTATCGTTCAAACCATATAACAACATATGTTGTTCCCTTTGTCATCGGTATGTTACTTGCCCGAGATTCGATCGTCGGTATCTCAATACCTAGTTCAATCTCGTTACCGGCAAGTCTCTTTACTCGTTCGGTAATGCATCATCCTATAACTAACTCATTAGTCACATTGCTTGCAAGGCTTATAGTGATGTGCATTACTGAGAGGGCCCAGCGATACCTGTCCGACAATCGGAGTGACAAATCCTAATATCGATCTATGCCAACTCAACAAACACCATCGGAGACACCTGTAGAGCATCTTTATAATCACCTAGTTACGTTGTGACGTTTGATAGCACACTAAGTTTTCCTCCGGTATTCGGAAGTTGCATAATCTCATAGTCATAGGAACATGTATAAGTCATGAAGAAAGCAATAGAAACAAACTAAACGATCATCGTGCTAAGCTAACCGATGGGTCTTGTCAATCACATCATTCTCTAATGATGTGATCCCGTTAATCAAATGACAACTCATGTCTATGGTTAGGGAACTTAACCATCTTTGATTAACGAGCTAGTCAAGTAGAGGCATACTAGTGACACTCTGTTTGTCTATGTATTCACACATGTACTCAGTTTCCGGTTATTACAATTCTAGCATGAATAATAAACATTTATCATGATATAAGGAAATATAAATAACAACTTTATTATTGCCTCCAGGGCATATTTCCTTCAGTCTCCCACTTGCACTAGAGTCAATAATCTAGATTACACAGTAATGATTCTAACACCCATGGAGTCTTGGTGCTGATCATGTTTTGGTCGTGAGAGAGGCTTAGTCAACGGGTATGCAACATTCAGATCCGTATGTATCTTGCAAATCTCTATGTCTCCCTCCTTGACTTGATCGCGGATGGAATTGAAGTGTCTCTTGATGTGCTTGGTTCTCTTGTGAAGTCTGGATTCCTTGCCAAGGCAATTGCACCAGTATTGTCACAAAAGATTTTCATTGGACCCGATGCACTAGGTATGACACCTAGATCGGATATAAACTCCTTCATCCAGAGTCCTTCATTTGCTGCTTCCGAAGCAGCTATGTACTCCGCTTCACACGTAGATCCCGCCACGACGCTTTTCTTAGAACTGCACCAACTGACAACTCCACCGTTCAATATAAATACGTATCCGGTTTGTGACTTAGAGTCATCCGGATCAGTGTCAAAACTTGCATCGACGTAACCATTTACGACGAGCTCTTTGTCACCTCCATAAACAAGAAACATATCCTTAGTCCTTTTCAGGTATTTTAGAATGTTCTTGACCGCTGTCCAGTGATCCATTCCTGGATTACTTTGGTACCTCCCTGCTAAACTAATAGCAAGGCACACATCAGGTCTGGTACACAGCATTGCATACATGATAGAACCTATGGCTGAAGCATAGGGAATGACTTTCATTTTCTCTCTATCTTCTGCGGTGGTCGGGCATTGAGTCTGACTCAACTTCACACCTTGTAACATAGGCAAGAACCCTTTCTTTGCTTGATCCATTTTGAGCTTCTTCAAAACTTTATCAAGGTATGTGCTTTGTGAAAGTCCAATTAAGCGTCTTGATCTATCTCTATAGATCTTGATGCCCAATATATAAGCAGCTTCACCGAGGTCTTTCGTTGAAAAACTCTTGTTCAAGTATCCTTTTATGCTATCCAGAAATTCTGTATTATTTCCAATCAACAATATGTCATCCACATATAATATTAGAAATGCTACAGAGCTCCCACTCACTTTCTTGTAAATACAGGCTTCTCCAAAAGTCTGTATAAAACCATATGCTTTGATCACACTATCAAAACGTTTATTCCAACTCCGAGATGCTTGCACTAGTCCGTAGATGGATCGCTAGAGCTTGCACACTTTGTTAGCACCCTTTGGGTCGATAAAACCTTCAGGTTGCCTCATATACAACTCTTCTTCCAGAAATCCATTCAGGAATGCAGTCTTTACATCCATTTGACAAATTTCATAATCATAAAATGCGGCAATTGCTAGCATGATTCGGACGGACTTAAGCATCGCTACGGGTGAGAAGGTCTTATCATAGTCAACTCCTTGAACTTGTCGAAAACCTTTCGCAACAAGTCGAGCTTTGTAGACAGTAACATTACCGTCAGCGTCAGTCTTCTTCTTGAAGATCCATTTATTCTCTAGGGCTTGCCGATCATCGGGCAAGTCAACCAAAGTCCACACTTTGTTCTCATACATGGATCCCATCTCAGATTTCATGGCCTCAAGCCATTTCGCGGAACCTGGGCTCATCATCGCTTCCTCATAGTTCGTAGGTTCGTCATGGTCTAGTAACATAACCTCCAGAGTAGGATTATTTCCAATAAATCTGTTGCTCGCTCCATTGTTCTGGAGAACGGAGTTTTAGTCATCTTGCCCATGAGGCATGGTTCACAAGTACCAAGTGATTCCAAAAGTCCATTAGTATGGAGTTTCTTCATGCGCTTTACCCCAATATGACCCAAACGGCAATGCCATAAATAAGTTGCACTATCATTATCAACTCTGCATCTTTTGGCTTCAATATTATGAATATGTGTATCACTGCTATCGAGATTCAACAAAAATAGACCACTCTTCAAGGGTGCATGACCATAAAAGATATTACTCATATAAATAGAACAACCATTATTCTCATATTTAAATGAATAACCGTCTCGCATCAAACAAGATCCAGGTATAATGTTCATGCTTAACGCGGGCACCAAATAACAATTATTTAGGTCTAAAACTAATCCCGAAGGAAGATGTAGAGGTAGCATGCCGATGGCGATCACATCGACTTTGGAACCATTTCCCACGCGCATCGTCACCTCGTCCTTAGCCAATCTCTGCTTAATCCGTAGTCCTTGTTTTGATTCGCAAATATTAGCAACAGAACCAGTATCAAATACCCAGGTACTACTGCGAGCATTAGTAAGGTACACGTCAATAACATGTATATCACAGATACCTTTGTTCACTTTGCCATCCTTCTTATCCACCAAATACTTGGGGCAATTCCGCTTCCAGTGACCAGTCCCTTTGAAGTAGAAGCACTCAGTCGCAGGCTTAGGTCCAGACTTGGCTTCTTCACTTGGGCAGCAACTTGCTTGACGTTCTTCTTGAAGTTCCCATTCTTCCCATTACCCTTTTTCTTGAAACTGGTGGTCTTGTTGACCATGAACACTTGATGCTCCTTCTTGATTTCTACCTCTGCAGCCTTTAGCATCGCGAAGAGCTCGGGAATTGTCTTATCCATCCCTTGCATATTATAGTTCATCACGAAGCTTTTGTAGCTTGGTGGCAGTGATTGAAGAACTCTGTCATTGACACTATCAACTGGAAGATTAACTCCCAGCCGAGTCAAGTGATTATGATACCCAGACATTTTGAGTATATGTTCACTGACAGAACTATTCTCCTCCATTTTACAGCTATAGAACTTATTGGAGACCTCATATCTCTCAATCCGGGCATTTGCTCGAAATATTAACTTCAACTCCTGGAACATCTCATATGCTCCATGACGTTCAAAACGTCGTTGAAGTCCCGGTTCTAAGCCATAAAGCATGGCACACTGAACTATCGAGTAGTCATCAGCTTTGCTCTACCAGGCGTTTACAACGTCCGGCGTTGCTCCTGCAGCGGGTCTTGCACCTAGCGGTGCTTATAGGACGTAATTCTTCTGTACAGCAATGAGGATAATCCTCAAGTTACGAACCCAGTCCGTGTAGTTGCTACCATTATCTTTCAACTTAGCTTTCTCTAGGAACGCATTAAAATTCAAAGGAACAGTAGCACGGGCCATTGATCTACAACAACATAGACATGCAAAATACTATCAGGTACTAAGTTCATGATAAATTAAAGTTCAATTAATCATATTACTTAAAAACTCCCACTTAGATAGACATCCCTCTAATCATCTAAGTGATCACGTGATCCAAATCAACTAAACCATGTCTGATCATCACATGAGATGGAGTAGTTTTGAATGGTGAACATCACTATGTTGATCATATCTACTATATGATTCATGCTCGACCTTTCGGTCTCAGTGTTCCAAGGCCATATCTGCATATGCTAGGCTCGTCAAGTTTAACCCGAGTATTCTGCGTGTGCAAAACTGGCTTGCACCCATTGTATGTGAACGTTGAGCTTATCACACCCGATCATCACATGGTGTCTCGGCACGACGAACTGTCGCAACGGTGCATACTAAGGGAGAACACTTATACCTTGAAATTTAGTGAGAGATCATCTTATAATGCTATCGCCGAACTAAGCAAAATAAGATGGATAAAGGATAAACATCACATGCAATCAATATAAGTGATATGATATGGCCATCATCATCTTGTGCCTTTCATCTCCATATCCAAAGCACCGTCATGATCACCATCGTCACCGGCTTGACACCTTGATCTCCATCGAAGCATCATTGTCGTCTCACCAACTATTGCTATCACGACTATCGCTACCGCTAAGTGATAAAGTAAAGCAATTACACGGTGATTGCATTTCATACAATAAAGCGACAACCATAAGGCTCCTACCAGTTGCCGGTAACTGTTACAAAACATGATCATCTCATACAACAATTTATATATCATCATGTCTTGACCATATCACATCACAACATACCCTGCAAAAACAAGTTAGACGTCCTCTACTTGTTGTTGCAAATTTTACGTGGCTGCTACGGGTTTAGCAAGAACCGTTCTTACCTACGCATCAAAAACAACAACGATTTTTCGTCAAGTGTGATGTTTTAACCTTCAACAAGGACCGGGCATAGTCACACTCGATTCAACTAAAGTTGGAGAAACAGACACCCACTAGCCACCTGTGTGCGAAGCACGGCGGTAGAACCAGTCTCATGAACGCGGTCATGTAATGTCGGTCTGGGCCGCTTCATCCAACAATACCGCCGAATCAAAGTATGACATGCTGGTAAGCGGTATGACTATTATCGCCCACAACTCTTTGTGTTCTACTCGTGCATATAACATCTACGCATAGACCTGGCTCGGATGCCACTGTTGGGGAACGCAGTATTTCAAAAAAATTACCTACGATCACGCAATATCTATCTATGTGATGCATAGCAACGAGCGGGAGAGTGTGTCCACATACCCTCGTAGACCGAAAGCGGAAGCGTTAAGTAACACGGTTGATGTAGTCGAACGTCTTCGCGATCCAACCGATCAAGTACCGAACGCACGGCGCCTCCGCGATCTGCACACGTTCAGCTCGGTGACGTCCCTCGTACTCTAGATCCAGCTGAGGCTGAGGGAGAGTTTCGTCAGCACGACGACGTGGTGATGGTGATGATGAAGTTACCGATGCAGGGCTTCGCCTAAGCACTACAACGATATGACTGAGGTGGAAATATGTGGAGGGGGCACCGCACACGGCTAAACAATCAACTTGTGTGTCTATGGGGTGCCCCCCTCCCCCGTATATAAAGGAGGGGAGGAGGGGGCTGGCCGGCCTCATGGTGCGCCCCAAGGGGGGAATCCTACTCCTACTAGGAGTAGGTTCCCCCCTTTCCTAGTCCTAACAGGAGGGGGAAGGAAGGGGAAGTGGAGAAGAAGGAAAGGGGGGCCGGCCCCCTCCCAATTCGGATTGGGCTTGGGGGGGCGCACCCCTCCCCTTGGCCGCCTCCTCTCTCTTCCACTCAAGCTCATGTAGGCCCATTAAGCCCCCCGGGGGGGGGGGGGTCCGGTAACTCCCCGGTACTCCGGAAAATGCCCGAACTCATCCGAAACCTTTCCGGTGTCCAAACATAGCCTTCCAGTATATCAATCTTCATGTCTCGACCATTTCGAGACTCCTCGTCATGTCCGCGATCACATCCGGGACTCCGAACAACTTTAGGTTAATCAAAACACATAAACTCATAATACCGATCGTCATCGAACGTTAAGCGTGCGAACCCTACGGGTTCGAGAACTATGTAGACATGACCGAGACTCATCTCCGGTCAATAACCAATAGCGGAACCTGGATGCTCATATTGGTTCCCACATATTCTATGACGATCTTTATCAGTCAAACCTCATAACAACATACGTTGTTCCCTTTGTCATCGGTATGTTACTTGCCCGAGATTCGATCATCGGTATCTCAATACCTAGTTCAATGTCGTTACCGGCAAGTCTCTTTACTCGTTCCGTAATGCATCATCCCGTAACTAACTCATTAGTCACATTGCTTGCAAGGCTTATAGTGATGTGCATTACCGAGAGGGCCCAGAGATACCTATCCGATAATCGGAGTGACAAATCCTAATATCGATCTATGCCAACTCAACAAACACCATCGGAGACACCTGTTGAGCATCTTTATAATCACCCAGTTACGGTGTGACGTTTGATAGCACACTAAGTGTTCCTCCGGTATTCAGAAGTTGCATAATCTCATAGTCATCGGAACATTTATAAGTCATGAAGAAAGCAATAGCAACAAACTAAACGATCATCGTGCTAAGCTAACCGATGGGTCTTGTCAATCACATCATTCTCTAATGATGTGATCCCGTTAATCAAATGACAACTCATGCCTATGGTTAGGAAACTTAACCATCTTTGATTAACGAGCTAGTCAAGTAGAGGCATACTAGTGACACTATGTTTGTCTATGTATTCACACATGTACTAAGTTTCTGGTTAATACAATTCTAGCATGAGTAATAAACATTTATCATGATATAAGGAAATATAAATAACAACTTTATTATTGCCTCTAGGGCATATTTCCTTCATTATGATGATATAAGGAAATATAAATAACAACTTTATTATTGCCTCTAGGGCATATTTCCTTCAGTCTCCCACTTGCACTAGAGTCAATAATCTATTTCACATCACCATGTGATTAGTTCACATCGCCATGTGACTAATACCCAAAGGGTTTTACTAGAGTCAATAGTCTAGTTCACATTGCTATGTGATTAACACCCAAGGAGTACTAAGGTGTGATCATGTTTTGCTTGTGAGAGAAGCTCAGTCAATGGGCGTCGGGGATATACCCCGTGGTGTAAACCGGCCGGAAGTATAACCCGGCCGGACTTGGCGGTTTACTTGAGACCCGACTGACACTTGGCGATTCACTGGCGACCCGCCCTGACCTGGCGGTTTACAAGCAACCCGCCTGGTCATTATGACTCACTGGTGACCCGGCGGGCGGGTCAGACGGATGCCAAGGCCCAAGGCCCAAAAGGCCGGTTTATGTTAATGGTGGGCCGGTTTAAGAGGAAAGGCGTGAAGACTATTTCCCTTACAAGGAGTCAAGACCCGGACTTGTATCCGGTTTGTATTAGAAGGTAGACTAGTCCTAATCCTAATAGGACTCCGCATGTAACCCGCCCCTTCAACTTATATAAGGAGGGGCAGGGCTCCCCAAAGAGGGACATGCAAGAAGAAACAATCTCTAGGGCTAGACACAAAGAGCCGGTTTACCGGCGACTCCCTCGTGATGATAATGAGACCTAGCCTCAAACAGCATGTAGGGCTATTACCGGATGATGTTTCCCGGGTCCTGAAGCTGTCTAAACCCTTGTCTTGTGTTGCGTCTCTCGATTCCGCTCAACCCCTCTCAAGCTACCACATAGATGCGTTGGCCTCACGACTAAGTCCTCTCACTAGGACATCTGCCGTGACAAATCCACGACAGTTGGCACCCACCGTGGGGCCTGCGCACGGTGGTGTTGAGTTTTTGGAAGGATCTTTTTAAGGATCGAGAAGCCACGACCCACCGGATGAGTGTACCTTGAGCCATGGTGCAAAAGACGCTGGGAGCAGTTCTGTTCACATCAAGCATACAGATTCGCTTTCAAGAAGCTTGCAAGGTATTACTACCATACAGTAAATTTTTTGAATACTAATTATTTGGTTGTGTTTGCATCGCACTATCAACAGTGAGCAGGGCGAGGCGGCGCTGGTCGTCTGCGGCTGAGTGTGTTGTGTTATCATCGCCACACCGCCTTCGCGGACCTTCCTCGCTGCTCTGACCGTGCAGCTGAGCCGCCTCCGCTTTTGCCGCGTGGCCACGACTCCGCCTCTGCCCCGGGTCACTGAACGCCCCGTGCGGCCTCAACTCTGCCGCCGCCGAGCCTCGCTCACCCGCACTTGCCGTGAGCCGCCCCGCTTTGGCCTCATGTCGCCGCTTCACCCCTGCGGCCATAAGTCACCGCCCGCTTCGGCTGACGCACCCCCGCTGGTAAAAAAAAGGTGGGGGGGGGGCAAGGTGATCATCAACTCCATGGTGGATAAATTCCGGCCAAACATACCAGGTGAAATTTGTCCAGTCAATTTTTATGGATACATTTTTATTCTTTAAAAAGAACAATTACTCTGGCCTGTAATATTTTTATGCAGGACGGCTATTAAAAGAAAAAGGGGTGGTATTATACCGCGGAGGCATGTTCGGCTGTGCCGCGCAGCTTCACGGACACGCGTATCGCGGTAAGGTTTCCATCAACGCGCCGGCCGACTCTCCCGTCCGCACCACCTTACAACGCCACGGATGACTCGCCCGTCCGCCCTCGCCGACGGTTCATGCGTCCGCGCCGGTTTACAATGCAAAGGACAACTTGCTCGTCCGCACCGGCTTACAAATGCCGCGGCCGATTCATTTATCTGTGCCACCTCAGATGGTGCGGTCGTCCTTGTCGTCCGTCTCTCGCGGCCTGGTCTACATCAGCATACCGGGCCACACCTATCTACATGAGCTGTTTATTGGGTATGAGCAAGTCACAGCTTGGGTAGCCCGGTTTTCTTTCAAAGTAGAGACAAATTATCATCAACCGCTGTTTGCACTGGATGGCTCAATGAGCAGGCGCACAAGTCGCCGCCACTACTGTTTGGTTAACTTTAGATGGCCAGTTGGAAAGAACCGTTGGCCGAGTTGCTGGCACAGCTCATACGTGATCATTTATAACCCGTCGCAGTCACCTCAAACCTTCTATGGATTCACATCATGCTATCAACACCAATGATATACAACTCATGCCGGTTTATATCACGGTCAAATATGGAGAATCTCAAGCCAACTCCTCGAGTCACCTTGAGACTTGGGGGCTACAATGATATGACTCAGTAAATGTTGCCAGTTTCCAGTTAATTTAAGAACCCCAGGATGATGGAGGGAAAGATAACCCGGTCCCGGAGGCTATTGTTATATTGGTGAAAATTTAAAGGTCGTCAGAAAATTTCCGGCTTAGAAAGTATATGACAGTTACAAAATCCCGGCTCATTGAAGAAGTTCCGGGTCATCAGAAAGGATTCTGGTTTAAATCCGGCTCAAGGGAAGTCAGTCTCACTGAAGCTCTCATATATCCGGTTTACAATCCGGTTCAAGGGAAATCTGTTCTCCCACAAAGCTCTGAAGCTCTCAAATCCGGTTTAAAAATGTCCGGTTCAAAAAGGAATTAACTTCTCGCAAGTTCGAGTTTAAAGGCCGTCAGAAAATTTCCGGCTGAAAATGAAGATTCCGGTTTAAAATCCAGTTCAAGGGAAAGATGTCTCCCACAAAGCTTTGAAGCTCTCAATATCCGGTTCAAAATCCCGGTTCATGAAGAATTTATCTCTTGCAAAAAGTTAAAGGTTGCCGAAGAGGACCTGCTGCCATGATGCGCGGTTCAAACATGGGTATCCTGCCTTATTGGCTTTTCATATTATTGATCACGTGGGGGTTTCTGTTATAAAGCGGCGTCCTATTTGCTCATTGATCTGGCTTATAAAGTCATATATGAAGAATCACTTGGGGGCTTGGTCGTATCCGAACCATAGCTACACCTCTTGATCGGTGCAATGCCACAACATCACTTGGGGGCTTGGTCGTATCCGAACCATAGTCACACCTCTTGATCCGCTCAAAGCCAAATTACTCCGGGGCCAAAGAGAGTGTTGTAAAACAACAACTCAAACATAGGCACCCACTGAGCACAGCTCAAAATGTTACTTGGGGATTCTTTGCTGTCGAAATGAACAAAGAATCTACACTTGTAATAGGCTATCAAGCCATGGCTTGGAAGCCTGGTGTATACACCTAAAACCCCGGGTTAGCCTGCCTATTTAAGTAAGTCACTCCGCAAAGGTAAACCTGGTATGACCCTTCGAACTTTGACAAGTTACTCCAAAAAAGGACCCTGAACTTGTCAAGTTAAAACGATGATTGGTTAAGGATTGAGGACCATCTTAAAAGGCTTTGTGAAATGGTTTAACTAAGTGGCCTGGCAGCCCATGAAAAGCCTCGAATTTGGGGCCTAGCAGCCCGTGAAAAGCCTCGACTACAAGGGGTTTTTATTTGCTTTTGCTAAGTTTTTCTCTCTTTTGATAAGGCTTTTGTAACACCCTCGATGTAACTTTCCATATTTGTAACTCCAACTCTTGCCATTTTTGGCTATGTGTTATGATATTCCTTCGTGGTCGGGTTTTGTCTTTCGTTTTGCATTTTGGTCATGTCATGCATCTCATATCATGTCATCATGTGCATCTCATTTGCATACGTGTTCGTCTTAGGCATCCAAGCATTTTCCCCGTTGTCCGTTTTGCAATCCGGCACTCCCACATGCACCGGCGCATCCCTCTTGTTTCTTCTCGTGAGCGGGTGTTAAACGTTCTCAGAATGGACCGAGGTTTGTCAAGTGGCCTTGGTATACCACCGGCAGACCACCTGTCAAGTTTCATTCCATTTGGAGGTCGTTTGATGCTCCAACGGTTAACCGAGTAACCGCAAAGGCCTTTTGCATGTTGCAGCAAAACACCCCTCCAAACAGCCCAATAACCCATCTAAGTCCCCTACATGCTCTCGGTCGTTCGATCACGATCGTGTGGGCGAAAACCGCACTCCAATTGGACTCTCCTAGCTCCTTCTACCTATATAAACACCTCCCCCTCCGAAATTTCGGGTCCAAACCCTAGTCTCCCCTTCCTCCACGCCACCGGACGCATCGCCCCGCCGCACCGGACGTGTCCGCCGCCGTGCCCGCAGCCAACGGGTGGCTGCCACGTGTCGCGCGGGCGCCTCCCCCGCCGAAGCCCGCCGAGGCCCGAGGCCGGCCCCAGAGTCCGGGCGCTCCCCCGCCGCCCGCGCCCTCTGGATGTCACGAGTCCCTAGGTTTAATGGAAAACTACTCTGGATGGAAGACAAAGAATACCGATACTAGCGCATCAATTGCTAGTAGTAATACCACCAAAGTTGTCAGGCACAGGTGGAGGACGCGTTCACGTTTGCACACATACAGGCTGCATAGCCAGCCCACGCACGAGCAACCGCACTTGAAGGGTCTACACTCGTTCGTCCAAACTGACATGACACTTCAGACACAATTCTGCGTTCACCACTTCCTCTGCTCTACGACGAGTCAAAGCTCTGAGCAGCTACTTCCAGACCGGACAGGCCTCGGTTAAACCGCCGTGGCCCACCTCCATTGAGGACCGCCGCGCCGAGTCCTCTGACTGCTGCTGTCTGTGCATGCTGAGTCGCCCGCTTGCTTTGCGCTCGCGGCCCTGCCGTCTCCCGCGTCGCTGCGCCCGTGTCCTCACCTCGAGGCACCCTTGCTACAACGCTGAGCCGCCCACTTCCCCAGCTACTGTGGGTTCGGGCCGCCACTGCGGTGTCGCTTTCAAGTCGCCCCTCCGGCCGCTGTTATATCTGCCGCTTTGTTGGTCCTGTGTACATACTAAAGGCTGCACCAGAATACATCCAACATTATCCAATACTGGTATCCGCGTTCATCCGGAAAATAAATCAGGTGATGTTCGTCCAGTCTGTTTTAACAGCAAGTATTAATTTGTGAGAACAGTTATTTTGTCGCGTAATATTTTTACGCAGGATAGTCATTCAGGACAAAGGTGTTATACAGCGGATATGGAGCGCGCACCAGCATAACTCTGCACTAGAGTCTGTCCATGTCATGTTGCTCGATGGATACGCGTGCAAGTCGTGGGCCCCGCTGTTCGGTTTACATCTGTCCGCGCATGCGGCCAAGTCGCCCGTCCGCACCGGCTTACAACGCCGCGGCCGACTCTCTCGTCCGCACCGGTTTACAGTGCTGCGGTTGACTCACCCGTGATTAACTTCATGGTGGATTAGTTCCGGCCTAAACACATCAGGTGTTATCCCTCCTATATATTTTATCAGTATATTTTAGTTCCTCTGAGCACTATTACACTGCCCTATTGGTGTTTTTATATACAAATAAAATTATTGTTATACTGCGGGTATAGAGCACGAAATGGCAACGTTTTACAATGGCGTTTTCCTCCGTGTCGCATTACCCGATGAACGGATGGACGGTTCACGCGTCCGCACCGGTTTACAATGCGGAGGACAACTTGCTCGTCCACACCGGCTTACAACGTTGTGGCCGACTCTCCCGTCCGCACCGGTTTACAACGCCGCAGCCGATTCATCCATCTGTTCGCATGGCCGGCTCGCCCATGATTGATTTCAGCTTCACCGTGGTGACCATTAAACTCTGCGGTGGATATTTTCTGGCTTAACATATCAGGTGAAATCCATCCATTATATTTCCATATTATATATTGCTTTCTTTAAAAGGGCAATTACTCTGGCTCGCAAGTTTTTCAATGTAGGACAAATTATCTACTGTAAAAAGGGATTATTATATCACTGAGCTATTGGGTAACTCATGCCAGTTTATATCACGGTTAAATATGGAGAATCTCAAGCCAACTCCTCGAGTCATCTTGAGACTCGGGGGCTACAGTGACATGACTCGGGAACTCCGGGTCGTTGGAGGGAATGATAACCCGGTTCCGGAGGCTACTACCATATTGATGAAAATTTAAAGGCCGTCAGAAAATTGCTGACTCAAAATAAAGATTCCGATTTAAAATCCGGTTCAAGAGATATCTCTCTCCCGCAAAGTTTTGAAGCTCTCAAATCCGGTTCAAACATCCGGCTCAAGTTCGAGTTCTCAGGAAAAAATTAAAGGGACCAAAGAGAGTCTGTTACAAAGCACAACTCAAATATAGGTACCCTGCTTTAATGACCATTGGGAGCTTATCGTATTTGAATTTAGCTTAACCCTTTGGGTGTGACCCTGATCGTATTCGAATCAGAGTCGTTAAATATTCTCGTGATCAGTAGGGGGCTTCCTGTTCAAACATAGGTCGTATTTGAACCAAAGAGAACATAGCTGTCGGTACCCTCTTGATCGGCACACTGCCGAGCTCACTAGGGGGCTTCTTGATCGTATTCGAATCATAGCTCAATCCCTTTTGGGAACCGATGTGGATCGTATTCGAATCAGCGTCGTTAAACAACTCTCAAGGTCATTTGGGGGCTTCCTGTTCAAACATAGGTCGTATTCGAACCAAAGAGAACGTAGCTGTCGGTACCCTCTTGGTCGGCAATGCCAAAGCCACTGGGGGCTATATGATTGTATTCGAATCTTAGCTTAACCCCTTTGGGACGGTTTTCTGATCGTATTCGAATTAGAAGCCTCAAAAATTTTGAAGTCTCTTTTTGCAAACAATTTTTTGGATTTTATTTGAAGTTATTTTGATCATATCTAAAGTGTATATGAGTGGTTTCTATTTAACCCGGCTTGATTTTTGATGATAAATCGCCAGCTTATGACAATCATCATCTATGTGGAAGCATTGGCTTCTAAGGATTGGGTTATCGCCCTTACTGCACAGGTCATGTAAACCGGCAGTACAAATTCAATATCACAGTGGTTATATGTGAGATATTATGACCCGCCCTGCGGTAAACCGCCAAGGGATCTTGTGATCTATTTTGTGTGCAGGATAAGACTACATTTGGGTGGTTACCCGCCCTGGCTTTTGATATTAAGTCGCCAGGGCGTATGTTGTTTAAACTCTGTGCAGGATTTGCAGAACTGTGACTTATATAAATGCTTAAGTTCAAGCTCATCATTAAAATTGATGCTTCAAAATGATTATCCATTCTGGATTTTCTCTAAGGCTATAAGCCGCCAGGTTCTAAAAATTCTGGCTTACAATGGAGGCGTATTAAATCGCCATCGGCCAAGAGCCGCCGGGTATTTAAACTCCGGATTTACTTATCAATAGATGAGGTATTCAAAGTCGCTTTGGCGCACTGGCTATTATTTTATCAATGGATATGATTTATTATACAATGGAAGGAATAGTCCCGAGTCGCTTCAGGCTTACGACCCGGCACTTGGGGGCTACATTATTCAAATTAATATTATATCGAATATGCAAGTCCCATGTTACTGCCAACATATACCATGGCACTTGGGGGCTAATGCAAAGTCATTTTTGCTCAACTTATTGAAGACCCGACTCATCACATTGTAATGAGCCGGCACATGGGGGCTACCAATTGCTCCTGTCGAAAATTCAAGGTACACAAGCCTTAATCCATTATATTGAAAGATCCACTACTCAGTTGGTAGAGTACAAAGCTCTTAACCTTGTGGACAGGGGTTCAAGCCCCATGGTGGAGATTACATCATATGCTGTTATTATGAATGAATCATATACAAAGTCCCAGCTCGGTAATATCTTACTGACCCGGCCCTTGGGGGCTACACGTTGCTAGTCAAGTTTACATGATCATATTTACAAAGTCCCTGCTCATTATTATGTAATGAACCGGCCCTTGGGGGCTACACTGATTGAAGTTTTTATGAGCATAAGGCAATTACAAGTCCCAGGTTGCTGCAAGCATGACAACCCGGCACATGGGGGCTACATATGTGGAATATTCAGTTTATGACTAATGATTGAGATGAATAACCTGGATTTCTTCAAAGTTACAACACTTATATTGAAGCAAGTCTTAAGTTATCACTATGTTTTCCTCTTAAGACTTGGGGGCTACAGGTGATATGCATATAAGGGAGAAAAAATCTTCAAATTCTCAGTTTAGAGTAGACCAGATTAACACGGTGTCTGCAACAATCATGACCCTGCATCATTTATTTATAACCCGACAATTCTGGCAATCATAAATCGGCAAGATCTACATCTTTAAGCCGGCTGAATATCAGTTGAATATTTCAAGACCAATATTTTTTGTCAAGTCAGAGCATTGAAGGCCGACTCAAATGGATTATTTCTTATAATATTTCTCTACAAGAGCCAATGTCAGCAAATTGGTTATGAAGCTGGCCTATTGACCCGGATTTTTTAGAAGAAGTGCCTGGATTTTTTGCATTAGCAAGGTTTGGACATATCTGTTAAAAGAGATTTGCTATAAGATCTTCAGTATGCATCCAGGAGGAAATGACAAGGACTTAAAGATGACCAGGTGCCGGTTTAGGAAAATATTTAACCCGGAGCACAACCTATCAAGTTTGTTCTTGTGTTTATTTTACAGGATCATTTTAACATGGATAAATCCAAATTAAACTGGGGGCTAATGTCGGGGATATACCCCGCGGTATGACCCGGCCGGACTTGCCGACTCACGGGAGACCTGGCGGGAGCTTGGCGACTCACTGGCGATCCACTCGAACATAGCGGTTCACAGAGTAACCCGCCTGGACATTGTGACTCACTGGAGACCCGGCGGGCGGATCAGACGGACGACAAGGCCCAAGGCTCAGCAGGCTGGCTTATACTCTGGTGGGCTGGCTTAAGATGAAAGGCGTGAGGATTATTTCCTTTACAAGGAAGCAAGACCCGGACTTGTATTCAACTTGTAAAGAAAGATAGACTAGTGCTAATCCTACTAGGACTCCATATGTAACCCACCCCTCTAACTTATATAAGGAGGGGCAGGGCACCCCAAGAGGAAAAAGGGGACAAGAAACAATCTCTAGGGCTAGACACAAAGAGCCGGCCAAGCCGGCGACTCACTCATGATCATAATGAGACCTAGCCACAAACAGCATGTAGGGTTATTAGCGGATGATGTTTCCCGGGGCCTGAAGCTGTCTAAATTCTTGTCTTGCGTGTTGCGTCTCTTGTCCCGATCAACCCCTCTCAAGCTATCGCATAGATGCGTTGGCCTCATGACTATGTCCTCACGCTAGGACATCTGCCGTGACAATTCCACGACAACCGTGACTTGGCTTTCGAGATCAGAGACCATGTCTACCTCCGCGTCTCTCCAATGAAAGGCACTCGTCGCTTCGGTATCAAAGGGAAGCTTGCCCCTAGATACGTGGGCCCTTTCAATATCATTGGCAAAAGAGGCGACCTCGCCTATCAACTTGAGCTTCCCTCCAACTTCGCGAACGTGCACGATGTGTTCCACGTGTCACAGCTTCGCAAGTGCTTCAAGACTCCTGAGCGCACCATCAACTTCGAAGAGATTGACCTCCAAGAAGATCTGTCCTATCATGAGCACCCCGTTGCTATTCTTGAAGAAACTGAGCGCAAGACTCGCAACAAGTCAATCAAATTCCTAAAAGTGAAGTGGTCGCACCACTCCGACCGAGAAGCCACCTGGGAGCGCGAGGACCACCTCCATTCCAAATATCCGGAGTTCTTTCAGTCCTAGATCTCGGGACGAGATCCTCTCGTAGTGGTGGAGTGTTGTAACACCCCGGATGTAACTTTCCATATTTGTAACTCCAACTCTTGCCATTTTCGGCTATGTGTTATGATATTCCCTTCGTGGTCGGGTTTTGTATTTTGTTTTGCATTTTGTTCATGTCATGCATCTCATATCATGTCATCATGTGCATCTCATTTGCATACATGTTCGTCTCAGGCATCCGAGCATTTTCCCCATTGTCCGTTTTGCAATCCGGCACTCCCACATGCACCGGCGCATCCCTCTTGTTTCTTTTCATGAGCGGGTGTTAAACGTTCTCGGAATGGACCGAGGTTTGTCAAGTGGCCTTGGTATACCACCGGTAGACCACCTGTCAAGTTTCGTTCCATTTGGAGGTCGTTTGACTCTCCAATGGTTAACCGAGTAACCGCAAAGGCCTTTTGCGTGTTGCAGCAAAACACCCCTCCAAACAGCACAATAACGCATCTAAGTCCCCTCCATGCTCTCGGTCGTTCGATCACGATCGTGTGGGCGAAAACCGCACTCCATTTGGACTCTCCTAGCTCCTTCTACCTATATAAACACCTCCCCCTCCGAAATTTCGGGTCCAAACCCTAGTCTCCCCTTCCTCCACGCCACCGGACGCATCTCCCCGCCGCACCAGACATGTCCGCCGCCGCGCCCGCAGCCAATGGGTGGCTGCCATGTGTCGCGCGGGCGCCTCCCCCGCCGAAGCCCGAGGCCGGCCCCTGAGCCCGGGCGTTTCCCCGCCGCCCGCGCCCTCCCGC
>NC_057811.1:369593732-369609671 GCF_018294505.1 Triticum aestivum | reverse complement strand
CGCGCCCGTCCTCCGCACCGGCGACCGCTCCCCCGTCTCCCCATCCGCCGCCGCCTCCTCTCCCTCGCCGGATCCGGTCGACCCCGCCCCGGCGACCTTCCCCCATCCACTCCGGCCGCCGCGCCGCCCGTCTCCGACGAGCTCCGGCCCCGCCTCGACGTCCGCGCCTCGATCCGAACCCTAGATCTGAAGGTTGACTTTCCCCTCGTTTTCTGCCAAGTCTCGAAGTTATCACAATATGTTGCTCTGTTCATCATGGCATATCTCATTGCATACGGCTCCGTTTTGCGTGCATGATATATCGAAATGTTCATCACGAGATGCTCTTCATTTTATTTCATTGTGCCCTGCTCGTTTGAGTTCATATTGATGCCCAAATCTCTGGTGCAAGAGTGATATATGATGTTTACTGCTGTTACTTATCAGAACTTGATGTTTTGTTATTTTTGTTGCATTTGATGTGTGCATCTTATGCGCATAAGCTCTACGGGTGTTTTGATCTATGCCATGCCATCTTTACAGAGGTGTATGACATGTATTTTTGTAATCTATGTGGTGACTAGCACAAGCATGCAAACTAGGCTTCGTGATGTTTCTGTTTTCAGGGACTTTGTTTTTGTTGACTTTTACCTGCTGTTATTTTGATGCCATGTATCCATGTGTCTACAGTGAGATCCATACTTCTTTTGGGTATGTTCAGTAAGGATGTTTTGTAGATATAGTTTTGCTCTACCCATCCATGCCCTGTTTGCAATTATGGAGTGCTCTAGCATGTCTCAATATTGCTCTACTTTTGCTATAAAATATTTCTGGCAGAATGTTAACATGATATTCAATTTTGCCAAGGTTGTTGTAGTTGATCCTTACATTCTATGAACTTGCTCTTGCCATGGTTAGCTTTATAAACATGCCATCGTGCTATAGGTATGCTTGTTTTGTCATGCATTGCTTTGTGATGAGTGAATCGAGCTCACAAATATGCCTTCATAATGCTGTTAATGCCATGTTCTGTTTTCTGCTAAGTCTGAAACCTGTTAACGAAACTTGCTATGTTTACATGGGTGCCATCATATCTTCTGTGCCTTTTTGGCTCATAGTCAGTAAGTGAGTTTTGTTCTATGCTTTTAGTAGATTCATTCCGTGCCTTGATTTTCTATGTTAAGTTCATGTAGCATGTGTTTTGCTTGCTCTGAACATTGCTACCTGATGCTGTTTCTGCCATGTTCAGTATTTTCACCAAGTCTGTGAAGCTGATATCTTTTGCACTTTTGCCATGCTTGTTTGAACCTGTTATGGAGTGGTCTAGCCGTAGCTCATTGTTCATCTTTTGTCAAGCATCTCCTGTAGATCACTGACATATGCTTTGTTGCTATGTTGGGGTGCTGTAGCATAGTTACTTGATGTATTCTAAGTGCTATCATGCTGTTAATCACAGAATTATGTCATTCTTGTTTTGCTTGCCATTTGCAAACCGTGCATCCGTTTCCGGTGATCTTTATATCGATTTCGACTGAAATCATCTCATCTTTCCAGTGGCATACTTGGTTTGCCAAGTTACTGCCTTGTTCATCCTTTTTTCTTCCGGAGCACGCATATGCATCGCATATCACATCTCGCATATCATGCATGTATTGCATCATGTTGCTTGTGCATTTCCCGTGATTGATTGTGGTTCCTTTGCTTGTGTTCTTGTTGTGGGTAGAGCCGGGAGACGAGTTCGTGAACGAGGAACTTGTTGAGTACGCTTACGAGGATCAAGCTTTCGACAACTCTGAGAACCTTGCAGGCAAGATGACCATACCCTCGAAATCACTTCTATCTTTGCTTGCTAGTTGTTCGCTCTATTGCTATGCCGCGCTACCTACCACTTGCTATATCATGCCTCCCATATTGCCATGTCAAGCCTCTAACCCACATTTCCTAGCAAACCGTTGTTTGGCTATGTTACCGCTTTTGCTCAGCCCTTCTTATAGCGTTGCTAGTTGCAGGTGAAGATGAAGTTTGTTCCATGTTGGAACATGGATATGTTGGGATATCACAATATATTTTATCTTAATTAATGCATCTATATACTTGGTAAAGAGTGGAAGGCTCGGCCTTATGCCTGGTGTTTTGTTCCACTCTTGCCGCCCTAGTTTCCGTCATACCGGTGTTATGTTCCTTGATTTTGCGTTCCTTACGCGGTTGGGTGATTTATGGGACCCCCTTGACAGTTCGCTTTGAATAAAACTCCTCCAGCAAGGCCCAACCTTGGTTTTACCATTTGCCTACCTAAGCCTTTTTCCCTTGGGTTCTGCAGAATCAAGGGTCATCTTTATTTTAACCCCCCCCGGGCCAGTGCTCCTTCGAGTGTTGGTCCGAACTGAGCTGCCTGCGGGGCCACCTTGGGGAAACTTGAGGGCTGGTTTTACTCGTAGCTAGTCTCATCCGGTGTTGCCTTGAGAACGAGATATGTGCAGCTCCTATCGGGATTTGTCGGCACATCGGGCGGCTTTGCTGGTCTTGTTTTACCATTGTCGAAATGTCTTGTAAACCGGGATTCCGAGACTGATCGGGTCTTCCCGGGAGAAGGTTTATCCTTCGTTGACCGTGAGAGCTTATAATGGGCTAAGTTGGGACACCCCTGCAGGGTATTAACTTTCGAAAGCCGTGCCCGCGGTTATGTGGCAGATGGGAATTTGTTAATGTCCGGTTGTAGAGAACTTGACACTTGACTAAATTAAAATACATCAACCGTATGTGTAGCCGTGATGGTCTCTTTTCGGCGGAGTCTGGGAAGTGAACACGGTTTGAGTTATGCATGAACTTAAGTAGTTTTCAGGATCACTTCTTGATCATTTCTAGCTTCGCGACCGTTGCGTTGCTTTTCTTCTCGCTCTCTTTTGCGTATGTTAGCCACCATATGCTTAGTGCTTGCTGCAGCTCCACCTCATTACACCATCCTTTCCTATAAGCTTAAATAGTCTTGATATCCCGGGTGTGAGATTGTTGAGTCCTCGTGACTCACAAATTCTACCAAAACTGTTGCAGGTGCCGACGATGCCAGTGCAGATGACGCAACCGAGCTAAAGTGGGAGTTCGACGAGGAACGTGGTCGTTATTATGTTTCGTTTCCTGATGATCAGTAGTGGAGCCCGGTTGGGACGATCGGGGATCTCGCATTTGGGGTTATCTTATTTTCATTTGGATTTGACCGTAGTCGGTCTATGTGTGGATTTTGGATGATGTATGATTTAAATTATGTATTGTGTGAAGTGGCGATTGTAAGCCAACTCTCGTTATCCCATTCTTGTTCATTACATGGGATTGTGTGAAGATGACCCTTCTTGCGACAATACCTACAACGCGGTTATGCCTCTAAGTCGTGCCTCGACACGTGGGAGATATAGCCGCATCGTGGGCGTTACAGCTTATGATGTTTTTGATAAACCGGCGTTCATTAACCCGGCTTGACTGTCAACTACAAGTTGTCAGTACATGACCAGTTATAATCCGGCGAGTATTAACCCGGTCTGGTTCGACTACAAGTTGCCAGTATTATATACGGATAATCTGGTGTCTATCACAACCCTGTACGGTTTTATCATAAACTGGCACAATATGGGAGGAGTTATCAGTACTCAAAATTTGGGTTATCACCCTTACTACAAAAAGTTGGTAAACCAACGATATGATTCAATGTCACAGGTATGATATATTTCATATTTGATTATTCTTAAGTGCAGCCTTGGTTATAAACCAGGTTATATGTTGGGCATTATGACCCGTCCGGCGGTAAACTGCCAGGACACTTTAAACTTGTTGTATGCAGAAACAGGTTGAATAAAGCATGATTATAAATCACCGGCGTTTATTAAACCGGCCTGGCTTTCGACTATATGTCGCCAGTATGATGATAAATTATCCGGTGTTTATTAAAACGGCATGGCTTTAAGACGATAAGTCGCCAGTATATGATGAGAAATTATCTGGTGTTTATTAAACCGGCATGGCTTTGGACTATAAGTCGCCAGTATATATTTGGATTGCGCCATTGGAATCATGCGCTTATAAATCATTGGGATATATTATTCAAATAGCCAAACTTTGCTGAATTTTCATTATGATATTGAATGAATAAGGTTTTCATACCGGATTATATTATCTTGAATAGCCAACATGGCTGGATTTTATTATGGTTATTAATAACCGGTATTATTGAGGTTTTCAAAGTTGCTTTAGTGCAATGGCTATTATTTTATCAAAGGATATGATTTATTCTACAATGGAAGGAATAGTCCCGAGTTGCTGCAGGCTTACGACCCGGCACTTGGGGGCTACATTATTTCAAATTGAGATTACATGCAAGTCTCATGTCGCTGCAAGCATGCACCATGACACTTGGGGTCTAATGCAAAGTCATTTTTATTGACCTTATTGAAGACCCGACTCATCACATCATAATGAGCCGGCCCTTGGGGGCTACCAATTGCTCCTGTCAACAATTCAAGGTACACAAGTCTTAAAACCATTATATTGAAAGGTCCATTGCTCAGTTGGTAAAGCACAAAGCTCTTAACCTTGTGGACGTGGGTTCAAGCCCCATGATGGGGGTTACATTATATGATGTTCTTTTCAAAGAAGTATATATAAACTACCAGCTCAATATTATCTTACTGGGCCGGCCCTTGGGGGCTACACGTTATTGTTCAAATCTACATGATCATATTTATAAAGTCCCTGCTCATTATTGCATAATGACCCGGCACTTGGGGGCTACATATATGGAGTATTCAGTTTTTAATAGTGGTTGAGATGAACAACATGGATTTCTTCCAAGTGGCAGTAATTATATGGAAACAAGTCTTAAGCCATCACTTTGTTCTGCTCAAGACTTGGGGGCTACAGGTAATATGGATATAAGGGAGAAAAATCTTAAAATTTTCAGTTCTGAGCAAACCAGATTGACCCGGTGTCTGCAACAATTATGACCCGGCGTCGGTAACAATTATGACTCGGTGGCATCCATATTTACAAACCGGTAATTTTGGTAATATTAAACCGGCAAGTTTTCCATCTTCAAACCGGCTGAATATCAGATGAGTATTTCAAGACCAAATATTTCTTAAGCCGGCGCTTTGGAAGCCGACTCAAGTGGATTATTCTTCACAATATTTCTCTGTGAGAAAACGATGTCAGCAAATTGAGTATGAAGCTAGCTTATTGACCTGGATTTTCTAGAAGAAGGAAATGACAAGGAATTAATGATGATCAGGTGCCGGTTTACAAGAATTCTTAACCCGGAGCATAATCTGTCAAGTTTGTTCTTGTGTTTATTTTACAGGATCTGTTTAACATGGATAAATCCAAATTAAACTGGGGGCTAATGTCGGGGATATACCCCGTGGTGTAAACCGGCCGGAAGTATAACCCGGCCGGACTTGGCGGTTTACTTGACCCGACTGACACTTGGCGATTCACTGGCGACCCGCCCTGACCTGGCGGTTTACAAGCAACCCGCCTGGTCATTTTGACTCACTGGTGACCCGGCGGGCGGGTCAGACGGAAGACAAGGCCCAAGGCCCAGAAGGCCGGTTTATGTTAATGGTGGGCCGGTTTAAGAGGAAAGGCGTGAAGAATATTTCCCTTACAAGGAGTCAAGACCCGGACTTGTATCCGGTTTGTATTAGAAGGTAGACTAGTCCTAATCCTAATAGGACTCCGCATGTAACCCGCCCCTTCAACTTATATAAGGAGGGGCAGGGCTCCCCAAAGAGGGACAGGCAAGAAGAAACAATCTCTAGGGCTAGACACAAAGAGCCGGTTTACCGGCGACTCCCTCGTGATGATAATGAGACCTACCCTCAAACAGCATGTAGGGCTATTACCGGATGATGTTTCCCGGGGCCCGAAGCTGTCTAAACCCTTGTCTTGTGTTGCGTCTCTCGATTCCGCTCAACCCATCTCAAGCTACCACATAGATGCGTTGGCCTCACGACTAAGTCCTCTCACTAGGACATCTGCCGTGACAAATCCACGATAATGGGTCTGTCACATTCAGAGCCGTATGTATTTTCCAATTTTCTATGTCTACAATGCTCTGCATGGAGCTACTCTAGCTAATTGCTCCCACTTTCAATATGTATCCAGATTGAGACTCAGAGTCATCTGGATCGGTGTAAAAGCTTGCATCGGCGTAACTCTTTACGACGAACTCTTTATCACCTCCATAACCTAGAAATATCTCCTTAGTCTTCTAAGGATACTTTTGACCGCTGTCAAGTGATCCACTCCTGGATCAATATCATACCCCCTTGCCAAACTCATGGCAAGGTACACAAAAGTTTTGGTACACAGCATAGCATACTTTATAGAACCTATGGCTGAGGCATAGTGAATGACTTTCATTCTTTTATTTTTTGCTGTGGTCGTGTTTTTGGGTGTTACTCAACTTTACACCTTGCAATACAGGCAAGAACTCCTTCTTTGACTGTTCCATTTTGAACTACAAAAATCTTGTCAAGGTATGTACTCACTGAAAAATCTTATCAAGCGTCTTGATCGATCTCAATAGATCTTGATGCCCAATATGTAAGCAGCTTCACCGAGGTCTTTCTTTGAAAAACTCCTTTCAAACACTCCTTTATGCTTTCCAGCAAATTCTACATCATTTCCGATCAACAATATGTCATTCACATATACTTATCAGAAAGTCTGTAGTGCTCCCACTCACTTTCTTGTAAATACAGGCTTCACCGCAAATCTGTATAAGACTATATGTTTGATCAACTTATCAAAGTGTATATTCCAACTCCGAGATGATTGCACCAGTCCATAGATGGATCGCTGGAGCTTGCACACTTTGCTAGCACCTTTAGGATTAACAAAACTTTCTTGTTGCATCATATACAACTCTTCTTTAAGAAATCCATTAAGGAATGTAGTTTTGACATCCATTTGCCAGATTTCATAAAACGTGGCAATTGCTAACATGATTCGGACAGACTTAAGCATCGCTACGAGTGAGAAAATCTTATCGTAGTCAACACCTTGAACTTGTCGAAAACCTTTTTGTGACAATTCGAGCTTTGTAGATAGTAACACTACTATCAGCGTATGTCTTCCTCTTGAAGATCCATTTATTCTCAGTGGCTTGCCGATCATCAGGCAAGTCAATCAAAGTCCATGATTTGTTCTCATACATGGATCCCATCTCAGATTTCATGGCCTCAAGCGATTTCGCAGAATCTAGGCTCATCATCGCTTCCTCATAGTTCGTAGGTTTGTCATGGTCAAGTAACATGACCTCCAGAATAGGATTACCGTACCACCCTGGTGCGGATCTTACTCTGGTTGACCTACGAGGTTCGGTAGTAACTTGATCAGAAGTTTCATACCTTCCTCACTAATTGGTGTAGGAATCACTGGAACTGATTTTTGTGATGAACTACTTTCCAATAAGGGAGAAGGTACAACTACCTCATCAAGTTCTACTTTCCTCCCACTCACTTCTTTCAAGAGAGACTCCTTCTCTAGAAAGGATCCAGTCTTAGCAACAAAGATCTTGCCTTCGGATCTATGATAGAAGGTGTACCCGACAGTTTCCTTTTGGGTATCCTATGAAGACACATTTCTCCGATTTGGGTTCGAGCTTATCAGGTTGAAGCTTTTTCACATAAGCATCGCAGCCCCAAACTTTAAGAAACGACAACTTGGGTTTCTTGCCAAACCACAGTGTTGGGGATATAACTACTAGTGTAACCCGCTGTCGGGTGGTAGGTGCGACATATGCCAACGGGTGGCTTATCATTGTGGGAGCCAGTAAAACATCGCCGGTGCCTGGAATCGGGATGAGGCGAAGACATGCACGCCGGCGGATCTTACCCAGGTTCGGGGCTCTCCGTGGAGATAACACCCCTAGTCCTGCTCTGCGGGGTCTCCGCATGATCACTAGATCAATACAAGTAGCTACAAGTGCTCCTTGAGCTGTTTTGGCTAGAGGAAGAAGAAGGGCAAGGCTAGCTCTCCTTTTCTCTCTATGTGGTGTGTGGAATTCTATGAGATCAACCCTTTGCATGGGTGTCCTGGGGGGTTTATATAGGCCTACCCCTAGGGGTACAATGGTAATCCGGCTGGGCGCGGGTCCCAGCCGTCAGTGTCTATGCTCGCCGGCTTCTCCGCCGGTCATTGGGGCCCGCCGACTGGTGGGTCCCGCCGGTTGCCGGCCTCTTGGCCGGCAGGCCGGCCCCACTGCTTGGGGGCTTTGTCGGCGGCTGGTTACTGTTGCCTAGCCTCTGATGACGAGGGCTTTGTCTAGGTAAGCGTGGCTACAATGTCACCGTCTTGCGAGCTCTCACTGTAGCCTTACCTCGTCATGTCTCCTTAATGGGGCGCATGCTTCGAGGGAGGGAGGTAGCCGGCTATCGGGAGCCGGCCACATCCCTGGCCGACTAGAGGAGGCCAGGCCGTCTTCAGATGTCTCTCTAGCAAAGGGGCCCGCCGCCCACGGGCCGTACTGGCACCTGTCGTGGGTGACATCGGGGCCAACATGGCTACAGTGCCGCGCCGGACGAGGGATGGCTGGCCCGTACGGCGCCCTGTGGCCATGCCCGTTCCGGGATTCGGGCGTAGTGGGCTGTACTGCGGCCACGCCCCATCCTATCGCTGTTACGTGGGTACAGTCTTAGTAGGTGCAGCCTTGGCCGACTTTCTTCATGGCCGGCTTCTGGGAGTCGGCTTTCTTCATGGCCGGCTTCTGGGAGTCGGCTTTCTTCATGGCCGGCTTCTGGGAGTCGGTCCTCTTGGGGCCGGCTCCCTGGAGTCGGCTATCTCGTATCTTTCTTGGGGGAGGTTTCTGAGGCTGGGTCGCCTTTTGGGAGTCGGCCCTAGGGATAGCCGGCCGGGGGAAGGCGGCCCTATGCTTTGTATGCTTGAAGGCCTGAACAGTCTGATAATTTTTCGAAGAGCCAGGGGGAGTCGGTTAGGCTACCCGTGACCATTTACTCCGACAGTAGTCCCCGAAGCTGGTTGGGCTTCGAGGCTGAGAGGAGGTCGAGAAGCTCGGTCAGCTTCTTATCTTGACGAGCCAGCAGCTGGGAGCCGGCTTCGGTTGGGCGCGCCGTCTTGGCAAAAAAAAAATAGAGTCGGAAGGCGGGAGTCTGTTGGCGCGTGCGCCGGGCTGCGGGCCAGCCGCTCGCCGCCTGCGAACCACGTGGCGTCCCTTGGCTGAAAAGAGCCTGCCAACCCACGCACGCGACAAGACGTTGCCGCAGGCCGAGGGCCCACCACTCCTACGCCTAGGCCCAGGCGCGGATTCTTTGCGGCCCAAAGCCGTCCGGACGTCTTCCGGCGGCGGTTTCCGCATGCCGTTAGGGCGCAATAATCGCGGTACGTGGGGGAGTGGGCGCAGTTAATCCCACGTTCCTCCCCACGCCTCGCCTCCTTGGCTTCGCCGCACGAGGCTATAATAGGGGGAGGAGGGGGAAGCGGCAGACGCTCGCACGCTCCTCTCCTCTCCGCCATCTTTTCCTCCTGCTTTCCCTTGCGGCAGCGCCTCGCCGCCGCGCCGTCCCACCATTCTTCACTCCGCCCCACAGCTCTGTCGCCGCTGGGCCGTGCTTTCTCCGCCGCCGCACTCTTCCTCGCTAGCTTCTCGCCATCATGCAGTACGGCGGGGATTGGGACGGCTCCAACGTCCATATGGACCACATCGAGTTCCTCCGCAAGACGCGGCAGTTGCCCGGCGCGGACCAGGTGCGGGTCCGTCTCGCGCCTGCGAGGGAGATCACGCCGGAGCCGGAGGAAGGCGAGCGGGTAGTCTTCCACTCGCATTTCCTGCGCGGCATCGGCTTGCCGGCGAGCGCTTTCTTGCGCTCCTTCCTCGACTTCTATCAACTCCAGCCGCACCACCTCACCCCGAACACGGTGGTGCTGTTGTCCGCCTTCGTCACCTTGTGCGAAGGCTTCCTTGGTGTTCTCCCCACCCTCGAGCTCTGGGGGGAGTTCTTCCAATCTAAGCTGGGCACCCGCATGCAGGGCGTGCCGGCCCAGAGCGGCGCCTTCATCGCGATGCAGAGGCCGGCGGCTGACAACCCCTTCCCCGTCATCACGTTAATCCAGTCGGTGAAGCGCTGGCAGAAGTCATATTTCTACGTGAAGAACGTCGCCCCACGAAGCGACTACGTCAACTTGCCTGCTTACGTAGCCGGCCCGCCGGCTGGGAGGCGGCCCCACTGGTCCTATCGGGCCGCGACGCTGACACCGGCTGGAGCCGCGGCCATCGCCCGACTGCGAGTGATGATCCAGTCGGAGGGCCTGACGAGTCCGACTTGCTGGCCGCCTTCGTTGCGCGCCGGGTGCTTTCGCTTCAGAGCCGCCCTCACCTGATCTGTCAGATGAGCGGCCAGCTCGATCCGAGTCGGATGTGCACCAAGGACATGCCGCACGACGAGCTGGCCCACATGGTGAATTACCTTGCGAACTGCAAGCTCTCGCAGAGTGGCGGTTTGGCAAAGAGCCATATTCCCGTGCACATCCTCCGCCCATGGTATGTTTTCTTTTTCCTTTTCTTTTCTTAATTTTGTTGCCGAATTCCTTCTGGCCGTCTCTGACCAGTCGGCACGCCTTGGCAGAGCCTTCTCCTTCGACCTGCAACCGGGTCGGAGGCGGAGCGCCGATTCCTCCCCGACCGGGCGGAGCATGATCTGGAGGACCACGACTTGGGGGCGGCCGCCATGGAGGACAATATCGAGGCGGGTGGCGGCGAAGCAGGCGGCTCCGGGCTTGGAGCCAGTTTCGATGACTGGTCGAACGACGACGAGGCGGAAGTCGTCCCACGCCGCTAGCCGGCGTCTGGCCACGGTGCGGGTTCCTCCGTCGCGCCGCCTGCTCGGGGCGGCGGGCAGAAGCGTCGTGCCGCGTCGGGCTTGTTCGGGAGCCGGCCGAAGAAGCCTAGGGCTGCGGCGGTGACCAGGCGGGATGAGGCGGCCGCGAAGGTGGCCCGCTTCCGCAAGGTGGTGAAGCAGCCGCAGATGGTGTCGGCGTAAGTGTATATTCCTTTGTACATTCTTTCTTCTTTTCTTGGTGATTTCCGAATCCTTGCCCTTTTCTCAAAAAAAAATCAGGGCTCCGCTTTCGCTCGATCGGGTTGCTGCCGCCTCCGTCGTTGGATCGCCGGGAGGATCCGGGAGCACCCGCCGTGTGGACCCCCGCGCCGAGCTTCGGGCGGCGACGGAGCGAAACGCGCGGGAGGCGCGGGAGGAGCGGGAGGCGGAGGAGTTGAGGCCGGCTGCCGCCAAGGCGGCACAGGAGGAGGAGGCGGCGAAGGCGCGCGCCGACGCAGCGGCTAAGGCCCAAGCGGAGGCTGCGGCCGTGGCAACAGCGGAGGGGGCCTTGCTCGTCACCCCTCTGCGCATCGCGGCGCCTGAGGCCCCAGAGCCGCCACCAGAGGAAGCCGGCGGCGACCAGCCGGGATTGGAGAGGGAGGACGACGTCGTCGTCCCGGAGAGGGGGGCGGCACCGGCCCCGCCGACTGGGGCGGCTCAAGGCGGCCGGCCTAACGTGCCGCCTGCGCAATGGGCTGGGGGCGAGCCGGCTGCGAGGACGGACCTGGTGGTCCGGTCGCCATCGCGCCAGCGCGCGGGGAAGGCCACATCGGACCCGCAGAAAGCCGTGGGCCTCAGTTCGTCGGCCCAAGACGTGGAGGCGGCCAGCGCCAGCTCGGGGTGGACGCCGGGTGGAGGGACGGCTGTGGTGAACGTGGCAACGCAGGACGTCCGGAACCGGCTTCACTCCCAGGCTGTGGCACTGAGGAAATACAATGACGAGTTCCTTGCGACGCGGGCGGCTATTCGGGTTAGTCTTCCTATTTTTGCTTTTTTGATCGTGGTTTCTTCCGTGGGGGCGCGTCAGCGCACCCACTGGGTGTAGTCCCCGAGTTCCGAGTCGGCTGCTGAGCAGGCGGCTTGGAACTTCTTAGCGGGCTTTGTTTTGCTATCTTGTTCTCATTCGCTCCTCTGCCTGTCTTGCAGGACTACCAGAACCTCCGCGCGGCTGCCTTCAACTCCCAGGCTCGGGAGCTGACCCAGAAGAATGCTGACCTATCTGAGAGCCAGGGTAAGTGCTTCGTCTTTTATCTCACGTGGGGGCGCGTCAGCGCACCCACTGGGTGTAGTCCCCGAGATTCGGGCCGACTGCTGAGCAGTCGGGTCGGAACTTCCTTGACGACTTCTTCCTTATTGCTTCTTTCTTTTCTGCCATCCCTGCAGCGGCCAACGCCAGTCTGAGGGAGCAGCTGGGCGGGGCTCAGGCCGCCCTCCGTGCTAAGGAGGCCGAGTTTGACGCCTTGGCACGGGAGCATGACCGCCTGGCCAAGAGGTTGGCCGACCAGGAGAAGAGCCACAAGGCGGCCCTGAAGGCGGTGCAGGACAGCGAGGCCGCCCTCCAAGCCGAGTATGAGACAGAGGCGGCCAGCTGGGCCGAAGCGAAGCAGATGCTGATCAACGCCTATGGCCAGATCGAAGACTTGGTTGACGGTAGCCGCCTTCTTCTTCGTCCTTGCTTGCCGCTTGCCGTTTGGCTCATTTTCTGACTTGGTGTTTTTCTCTTCTTTCTCTTTCTTTCTTGCTTAGAGTACTTCCCTGGCTACTCTACCACCGCCAACCAGGTCGTCGAGGCCCACCATGAGGCACGAAGGCAGGCTGGCGCCGAGATCGCGCCGAACGCTCGCCGGTCGCTGGAGGAGCAGCTCTTGGCGATTCAGGCCCGCCTCCAGCCGGCTCATCGCATGCTCCGCCGGCTTCAGCGTGTTGGGGCGCAGGTGTTGGCCGCTCTCTAGCCTGGTGAGGTGATTCCCCGCACCCCCATGTAACGCCCACGATGCGGCTATATCTCCCACGTGTCGAGGCACGACTTAGAGGCATAACCGCATTGTGGTTTTGTCGCAAGAAGGGTCATCTTCACACAATCCCATGTAATGAACAAGAATGGGATAACGAGAGTTGGCTTACAATCGCCACTTCACACAATACATAAATATAATTCATACATCATCCAAAATCCACACATAGACCGACTACGGTCAAATCCAAAAGAAAATAAGATAACCCCAAATGCTAGATCCCCGATCGTCCCAACTGGGCTCCACTACTGATCATCAGGAAAAGAAACATAGTAACGACCACGTTCCTCGTTGAACTCCCACTTGAGCTCGGTTGCGTCATCTGCACTGGCATCGTCGGCACCTGCAACTGTTTTGGTAGAATCTGTGAGTCACGAGGACTCAGCAATCTCACACCCGCGAGATCAAGACTATTTAAGCTTATAGGACCGGATGGTGTAATGAGGTGGAACTGCAGCAGGCACTAAGCATATATGGTGGCTAACATACGCAAATGAGAGCGAGAAGAGAAGCAACGCAACGGTCTCGAAGCTAGATATGATCAAGAAGTGATCCTGAAACTACTTACGTTCATGCATAACTCAAACCGTGTTCACTTCCCGGACTCCGCCGAGAAGAGACCATCACGGCTACACACACGGTTGATGTATTTTAATTAAGTCAAGTGTCAAGTTCTCTACAACCGGACATTAACAAATTCCCATCTGCCTCATAACCGCGGGCACGGCTTTCGAAAGATAATACCCTGCAGGGGTGTCCCAACTTAGCCCATTATAAGCTCTCACGGTCAATGAAGGATAAACCTTCTCCCGGGAAGACCCGATCAGTCTCGGAATCCCGGTTTACAAGACATTTCGACAATGGTAAAACAAGACCAGCAAAGCCGCCCGAATGTGCCGACAAATCCCGATAGGAGCTGCACATATCTCGTTCTCAGGGCACACCGGATTGTCCAAGCTTCCGATAGGCGAGCCCAAAGTTGCCCCTGGTGGCCACCGGCGACTGACAGGTTGGACCAATACTCAGAGGAGCACTGGCCCGGGGGTTTAAATAAAGATGACCCTCGGGCTCGCGAAAACCCAAGGGAAAAGGCTTAGGTGGCAAATGGTAAATCCAAAGTTGGGCCTTGCTGGAGGAGTTTTATTCAAGGCGAACTGTCAAGGGGGTCCCATAAATCATCCAACCGCGTAAGGAACGCAAACTCAAGGAACATAATACCGGTATGACGGAAACTAGGGCGGCAAGAGTGGAACAAAACACCAAGCATAAGACCGAGCCTTCCACCCTTTACCAAATATATAGATGTATTAATTAAATAAGATATATTGTGATATTCCAAAATATCCATGTTCCAACATGGAACCAACTTCAACTTCACCTGCAACTAGCAACGCTATAAGAAGGGCTGAGAAAAAGCGGTAACCTAGCCAAACAACGGTTTGCTAGGAAAGGATGGTTAGAGGATTAACATGGCAATATGGGAGGCATGATATAGCAAGTGGTAGGTAGCGCAGCATGGCAATAGAACGAATAACTAGCAAAGCAAAGATAGAAGTGATTTCGAGGGTATGGTCATCTTGCCTGCAAGGTTCTCAGAGTTGTCGAAAGCTTGATCCTCGTAAGAGTACTCGACAGGTTCCTCGTTCACGAACTTGTCTCCCGGCTCTACCCACAACAAGAACACAAGCAACGGAACCACAATCAATCACGGGAAATGCACAAGCAACATGATGCAAAACATGTATGATATGCAAGATATGATATGCGATGCATATGCGTGCTCTGGAATAAAACAAAGGAACAAGGCAGTAACTTGGCAAACCAAGTATGCCACTGGAAAGATGAGATGATTTCGGTTGAAATCGATATAAAGATCACCGGAAACGGATGCACGGTTTGCAAATGGCAAGCAAAACAAGAATGACACGATTCTGCGATTAACAGCATGACAGCACTTACAATACACCAAGTAACAATGGTACAGCACTCCAACATAGCAACAAAGCATATGGCACCCATGTAAACATAGCAAGTTTCGTTAATAGGTTTCAGACTTGGCAGAAAAGAGAGCATGGCAGAAACAGAATTATGAGGGCATCTTGGTGAGCTTGATGCACTCATCACAAAGCAATGCATGACAAAACAATCATACCTACAGCAATATGGCATGTTTATGAAGCTATCCATGGCAATAGCAAGTTCATAGCATGTATGAAACAACTACAACAACCTTGGCAAAATTGAATGTCATGTTGACATTCTGCCAGAAATATTTTATAGCAAAAGTAGAGCAAGATTAAGACATGTTATGGCACTCCATAATTGCAAATAGGGGCATGGATGGATAGAGAACAACTATATCTACAAAACATCCTTACTGAACATTCTCAAAATAAGAATGCATCTCTCTGTAGACACATGGATACATGGCAACAAAATAACAGCAGTCCCAGACAGTAAAATTACCAAGTCCCTAAAAACAGAAATATCACGAAGCCTAGTTTGCATGCTTGTGCTAGTCACCACAAAGATCACAAAAATACATGGCATACACATCTGTAAATATGGCATGGCATAGATCAAAACACATGTAGAGCTCATGCCCATAAGATGCACACATCAAATGCAACAAAAATAACAAATCCTCAAGTTCTGATAAGTAACAGCAGGTAACAGCATATAGCACTCTTGCACCAGAGATTTGGGCATCAAGATGGACTTAAATGAACATGGCATAATGGAACAAAATGAAGAGCATCTAGAGACGAACATTTCGATATATTACACGCATGAAACGGAGCAGTACGCAGAGAATTATGATGCGATGAACAGGAGCATATATTGCAAAAAACCACGGGACTTGGCGAAATCAGGGGAGGAAGAAGTCAACCGTGGCCCGATCGGATCTGGCGTGGCTCCGGCTCGGGCTGCCGGAGCTGGGGAAGAAGGAGGGGACGGCGGCCGGCGGAGAGGAGCTCGGGGGAGAGGGGCCGTGGGTCGGGGGAGGCGCGGAGCTCACCGGAGGGAGGCGCGGCGAGGACGGCGAGGCGGCGGGGCGCCGC
>NC_057811.1:369559090-369593228 GCF_018294505.1 Triticum aestivum | reverse complement strand
CGGCTGCCACGTGTCAGCGCGGGATAGGCCGGGCGCGGTGGCGGGATTCCGTCCGGCGTGGAGTAGACGCGTCCGGCGGCACGTAGGACGATTTGATCTAGGGTTAGGGGTGGTTTTGCCCGCAATTTCGGAGGGGGAGGTGTATTTATAGGTAAAGGGAGCTAGGAGACTCCAAATGGAGTGCGGTTTTCGCCCACACGATCGTGATCGAACGACCGAGAGCATGGAGGTGACTTAGATGGGTTTTGGGCTGTTTGGAGGGGGGTTTTGCTGCAACACACAAAAGGACTTTGCGGTTACCCGGTTTACCGTTGGAGCATCAAACGACCTCCAAATGGAACGAAACTTGACAGGTGGCCTAACGGTGGTATACCAAGGCCACTTGGCAAGACTCGGTCCATTCCGAGAACGTTCAACACCCGCTCACGAAAAGAAACAAGAGGGGGCGCCGGTGCATGTGGGAGTGTCGGATTGCAGAACGGACAACGGGGAAAATGCTCGGATGCATGAGACGAACACGTATGCAAATGAGATGCACATGATGACATGATATGGGATGCATGACATGAACAAAATGCAAAACGAAAAACAAAACCCGACCATGAAGGGAAAATCATAACCCATAGCCGAAAATGGCAAGAGTTGGAGTTACAAATATGGAAAGTTACAACCGGGGTGTTACACCCCAGTCGGACTGCCGGCTGGCTGGAGGTGGCGGTCGGCCGCTTCGAGGCCTGGAAGGCTTCTGCAGCTCGGTCCGGCGCTAGGCGGGCGCTGGAGTTCGCCAAGGCCTGGTATCCCGAGCTGAGTCTGGACCAGCTGGCCACCTGGCGGCAGGAGGCCGACACGGAGCTGGAGCCGGCGCGGTCGGCTATCATCCAGCGGGCTTCGGCGATTGCCGACTACACCGACACCAGCGCCTTCACTCCTGAGGTGGACGACAACGGTGTTGCCCAGCCAGAGGAGTGGTTCGGGCTGAACCCGGCAGACGGCGAGGACTCGGCGGAGGAGATCGACTCCAGCGACGAGGGCGAGGAGGAGGAGGAGGGTGAAGACGCCGCACCAGATGGTGGAGCGGCCGGTCAGCCTCAGCTTGACCGTGCCTCCAGCGACAAGGCACGCGCGGGTGCACCGACTGCAGCCGGCGATGATCAAGCCGAGACCCGCCAGCCGGCCACTCCTCCAGCCGGTGGCACCGTCTCCACCGACCAGCCCGGCTCCCCTGCTGCGCCCTTAGTCTAATCTGCTGCCTCTACTTTCCTGTTTCACCATTCTTGGAACAGTATTTTGTTAAGTTTGCACAATTCCACCCACTGGGGGTGTATTCGAACTATATTGACTGCCGGCCTGTTGGGGGCCTTATGTGTAAATATAATTATGCATGCGTTTTGCTTTCCCTTGTTCTTTGCTTTTCATCCTTCGGCTGTTTCCTTTGCCGCCCTCCCTTGGTTGCCGCCTTCCCAGCCTGACAGCTGCTCTGCAATCTGTGGCTGGGGAAGTACTTGGGAGGGCAAGTACTCTAGCTTTGTTGGATTATAGCCAAGTGATTGGGAGGCCGGCCAGCCGGCTGTTTTGACAACCGGTAGGCGTGGTTGGAGGCCGTCTTTGTGTTATATAAGTTCGTTGGTCCTTAGCCGTTTTTCGTGTGGGCATCCTTTCTTCCTTTGGCTCTTGCCAGTCGGGCAGTCAGTTCTTCGAACTGCGACTTTCGACAAGAGATCGCTCGGGTGCCCGCACACTACTTGTCTGACTTCAGGTAGAGCTTTTAATATAACTTAAGGCGGCCAGTCCCCGGGCCGACTAGTCGAACCCGGTGCCGGACAAAAAACCAAATGTAATAATACATTCATGAGTATGACACCGTCATTCATAGATAAAGGAGGGCAGTTCCCGAGTGTGCCTCGGGGGGCCCGTTTGTCTCATATTTAAAAAAGAACGGTGGCATGATACATACTGCTTTCAACTGTAAAATCTTCTCAGGAGGTTTGCATTCCATGGTCGCTCCGACTCCTTGCCGGAATCATCCCTCTTGCGTGCTCTTGGTTTTTGTGCGTCGATCAAGTAGTAGGAGCCGTTGCCTAGTCCCTTGCTGATGACGAAAGGACCTTCCCAAGGGGCCGAGAGCTTGTGCTGGCTGGCTGTTCGCTGGATCAGCCGAAGCACAAGGTCTCCCTCTTGGAAGGATCTTGGCTTGACCTTCCGGCTGTGGTAACGGCGCAAACCCTGCTGGTAGATGGCGGACCGGCTGAGTGCTAACAGCCGGTCTTCTTCCAGCAGGTCGACACCGTCTTCTCGCACCTCCTTGGCCTCCGCTTCCGTGTACATGGTGACCCGAGGCGAGTCGAACTCGATGTCAGTTGGGATGACGGCCTCGGCACCATATACAAGAAAGAACGGAGTGAAGCCGGTTGACTTGTTTGGGGTAGTACACAGACTCCAGAGGACAGCCGGCAGCTCGTCGAGCCAGCAGCCGGCCGAGCGCTCCAGTGGTACGACCAGGTGGGGCTTGATACCGGAGAGGATGAGGCCGTTTGCTCGCTCGACCTGCCCGTTTGACTGCGGGTGGGCAACGGACGCTAATCCAGTCGAATGCCTTGTGTCGCGCAGAAACGTGCCAGTGCTCCTTTGGCAAAGTTTGTGCCGTTGTCGGTGATGATGTTGTGCGGCACGCCGTACCGAGTAGTGATGTCGGCAATAAATGTCACGGCCGTCGGCCCGTTCATCTTCTTGATCGGCTTCGCTTCGATCCACTTGGTAAACTTGTCCACGGCGACAAGCAGATGTGTCAAGCCGCCGCGGGCTGTCTTGAATGGGCCCACCATGTCCAGCTCCCAGACGGCAAAGGGCCAGGTGAGTGGGATGGTCTTCAGTGCGGAAGCCAGCAGGTGTTGTTTGGAACTGAAGACGTGGCATCCTTTGCAGCTTTTGACTATTTCTTTGGCATCTTCCAAGGCAGTCGGCCAGAAGAAACCGTGGCGGAAGGCTTTGGCCACAAGTGATCTTGAGACCGCGTGGTGGCCGCATTCGCCTTGGTGGATATCCTTCAGGATTTCTACACCCTTTTCTAGCTCGACGCGGCGCTGGAAGACCCCAGTGACGCTACGCTGGACAAGTTCTCTGTTTATTATTGCATATGCTCCGGCTCGGCGTTGCACTAGTCTTGCCGAGATCTCGTCAGTCGGCAGCTCTCTGTTCACTAGGAAGTTGAGGATGGGCTGGGCCCATGATGGAGCTGTGACTTCTTCTACTGTCAGTACGGCAACTGTGACCCTGGCGGGTGGGTTGGGTGGTGGAGAGTTTGAGTCGGCCACCGCTTCTCGTGCCGCTGCAGTCCCCGGGCCGACTGCTGCAGTCCCCAGGCCGGGTTCTGAAGTCCCCGAGCCGGGTGCGACTACGGTAGTCCCCGGGCCGCTTGTCGAAGTCCCCGAGCCGCCTGCTGGGTTCCTCCAGTCGGATCCGGCTGCATCGGGGGTGGGTGGTACGAAGATAGAGTCCGACTCTGGAGACGGCTTGATAGATGGTTTGAGGAGGCGCTGGAGAGAGACTCCGATTGGTATAGCCTATCGGGTGGAGCCGATCCGTGCCAGGGCGTCTGCTTGGTCGTTCTCGGCCCGTGGTACGTGAAGGAACTCGCACCCTTCGAAGTACCCACTAATCTACTGGACGAGGAATCGATACCTCGCCATGTTTGCATCCTTGGCGTCCCACTCGCCAGATGACTGCTAGACCACCAAGTCTGAGTCGCCATAACACAGGATCCGGCGTATGCCGAGCTCTTTCGCTAGCCGGAGCCCGTGTATGATCGCCTCGTATTCAGCCACGTTGTTGGAGGCGGCAAAGTGGATTTGCAGCATGTATCTGAGCTTGTCGCCTTTGGGAGAGGTGAGGACGATGCCGGCTCCCAAGCCGGTGCGCATCTTGGACCCATCGAAGTGCATCCGCCAATTAGTAGAGTCAGGAGCCGGCGGTAGTTACTGGGTCTCGGCCCAGTCGACGAGGAAGTCGGCCATTGCTTGGGACTTGATGGTGGTGCGGGGCTGGTAGAAGATTGTGTAAGGTGCAAGCGTAATGGCCCATTTAGCCACCCGGCCGGATGCATCCCGGCTGCCTATGATCTCGGCAAGCGGGGCAGTGCATACGACCGTGATGGGATGCTCTTGAAAGTAGGGCTTCAGCTTCTTGGCAGCGAAGTATACTCCATAGCACATCTTCTGGTAGTGTGGGTACTTTTGCTTTGAGCTGGACAGTACTTCGCTTAGATAATATACCGGCCTCTGGACTAGCTGGGCTCGGCCTTCTTCTGGGCGCTGGACCACGATGACTACACTGATCACTCGGCTAGTTGCGGCAATGTAGAGGAGCATGGGCTCCTTCTCAGTCGGCGCCGCCAGGACAGGTGGAGTGGTCAGCATCTTCTTCAACTCATGGAAGGCTTGGTCTGCTTGGTCATTCCACTCGAAATGAGTGGATTTTTTCATGAGTCGGTACAGGGGAGAGCCTTCTCTCCTAGCCGGCTGATAAAGCGGTTTAGGGAGGCCAGGCACCCGGTGAACTTCTGCACGTCTCGCAACTTGGTGGGAATCTCCATTCTCTCAATGGCCTTGATCTTCACAGGGTTGCACTCGATGCCGCGTTCGGACACCAGAAAGCCTAGAAGCTGGCCGGCCGGTACTACGAACACGCATTTCTCGGGGTTGAGCTTGATCTGGAATCGGCGCAAGTTGGCAAACGTTTCTTTGAGGTCTTCCAGTAGGGTGCCGTGCTTCTCTGTCTTCACCACAATATCGTCTACGTAGACGTGGGCATTTCTGCCGAGTTGCTTGAGGAGGCATTTCTGCATGCAACGCTGAAAAGTGGCATCGGCATTCCTCAAGCCGAATGTCATAGTCAGGTAACAGAAAGCTCCGAATGGTGTGATGAAGGCGGTCTTCAGGCGGTCTGCTGGGTCCAACTTAATCTGGTGGTACCCTGAGTAGGCATCCAAGAAACTCAACAGCTCGTATCCGGCTGTGGAGTCTATCACTTGATCAATCCGTGGCAGAGCAAACGGATCTTTGGGGCAGGCCTTGTTGAGGCTAGTGTAGTCTATACACATACGCCATTTGTTGTTTTTCTTCAACACCAAGACTGGGTTGGCAAGCCACTCTGGAAAAAACACTTCCATAATAAAGCCGGCAGCAAGGAGCCGGGCTATCTCTTCTCCTACGATTCTTCTCTTCTCTTCTGACAGTCGGCGGAGAGGCTGCTTGACCGGCTTCGCGTCGGCTCGGACATGTAGCTTGTGCTCAGCGAAATCCTTCGGAACACCCGGCATGTCCTTTGGGGACCATGCAAAGATATCTCAATTCTCACGGAGGAAGTCGACGAGCTCGCCTTCCTATTTGTTGTCCAGGTTTGCACGAATGACTGCGAACCTCTCCGGGTTCTCCGGGTCTAGAGGTATCTTCTTCGTCTCCTTGGCCGGCTGGAAGGAGCCATGCGCATCATATTCCTTGGGGTTGGGGGACAAGGCCGGCTGCTTGCCGGCCATGGCCACTACGAGGGACTCGGCCTGCCGGCTGCTGGCTGCAGCGCACTCGATGGACTTCTTGTAGTCGCCGGCTACAGTGATGATCCCCTTCGAGCTCGGCATCTTCATCTTCAGGTAGGCGTAGTGAGGCACAGCCATGAACTTGGCCAGATCAGGTCGGCCAAGCAATTCGTGCTAAGGGCTTTCCAGATCCACTACCTCGAACCAAATTGCTTCTCGGCGAAAGTGATCCTTGTCTCCGAAGAGGACATCCATCTTGATCTTGCCGATCGGGGAACAGGACAGGCCGGGTACGATGCCATGGAAAACGGTCCGGCTTGGCATGAGCTGCTTCGCCTTGAGGTTCAACTTCTCCATGGTGTCGCGGTACAGTATGTTGATACTGCTTCCGCCATCAATCAGGACGCGGGAGAATCGGGCAGCCCGCCTTTCTGTTGCGAGGATGACATCCAACACCAATGCGTAGGAGCCAGGGGACGGCATCACCTCTGGGTGATCGGCCCGACTCCAGTTGATAGGCCTTTCGGACCAATGCATGAACTCGGGGTTGCTGGAGGCGACTGCGTTGACCTCTTGGTGCTGTCGGCGCCGGCTGCGCTTGTCTTCAAACTAGCTTGTGAAGACGACGTAGGCGGCGTGCTCATCAGGGAACTCATCTTGAATGGCTCCGACTGCTGGTCGGGCAGCCGGCTGCTGGGGGGCTAGACGCGGCGGGCCAGGAGGCGGAGGCGGCACCAGCCCCTCGCCCTTGGAGATCCGGGTGAGCCAGTGGCACTTTCGGGTCGTGTGGTTGGACGGCTTCGCGCCGCTGTGGAACTTGCAGGGGGCATCGAGAGTCTGCTCGTAGGAGAAGGCCGGCTGCCAAGCCGGCCTGCCGCACTTCTTCTTGGGAGCGGGCCGCTCTTCGGGCTGCTCGTCTTCGACTGTGGCCACCTGCCGACTGGTGGTAGGCGGCACAGGGGCCTTGCGCTTGTGGTCGTTCTGGTAGGGGCGCCGATTGGAGTCGCCAGCCGGCGTCTTAGGAGCCGGAGCGAGCACCTTCCCGGAGGCGTCTACTCGGAGCTCGGTCTTCATCGAGGAGTCGGCTGTGGCGTACTTGTCTGCAATGACCAGCAGCTCGTCGAGGGTAGCCGGCTCGTCGCAGAGGAGTCGGTGCTTGAGGAGGGTGCCCTCTCGGCACCCAGCGGTGAAGTATTCGATGGCCTACACCTCGTGCACCCCCTCGCAGGAGTTGCGGAGCTCGGCCCACCGCGTGAGGTACTCGCGGGTCGATTCGCTGGGCCCTTGGACGCATAAGGAGAGCTGGCGGGGCTTGGGTGGCCGCTTGTACGTGCTGGTGAAGTTGCGGACGAAGACTTCCGTGAAGTCCAGCCAGCTGTTGAGCCAGGTGCGCGCCGTGCCTTGCAGCATGAGGGGTACGTACTTCACGGCTACGCGCCTATTGCCGTTCGCAATGCTGACGGCGGTAGAGTAGTCGATGAGCCAATCTTCCGGCTTCACAGAGTCGTTGTACTTGGGCGTGTCTCTGGGGAGCGAGAACCCTTTGGGGAAGGGTTCGTCGCGGATGCGGGGGCCAAAGCATGGCGGGCCGACATCATCTTCTTCTTCTAGCACCAGGGATCGAGCTAGGCGGTCGATCCGGTGGCGGGCGTCGTTCTCACCGACTCCTTCGGGGTGGCCTAGTCGGCCACCGAGAGTCGGATGCGTGGCAGGCGGCGGGGTGGGACGTCTCTCCCTGTGAGGCGGGGGTGGAGGCGGATTGCCTTGGCGCTCCACTGCTCGAGGGCGGCCTTCCGCGTCGGGCTCGATGGTGATTCGAGTCCGGCCGCGGCTAGCAGCCGGCTCCTTGTCTTTCCTTGCGCGGGCGCCGCTCGCAGTCAGCGACCGGGAGGTCACGGCGTGCTCTCGGCATGGGGGAGGACTCTCAGCGCAGGCGCCGGCTTCATGCCGCTCTGTGGCCGCGTCGATTAGCTGCTGGATGCGCCTTGTCATGTAGGGGAGCTCATCAGCCCCCATCCCATTCAGCTCTTCTGCGGCCGCCTGAGCGGCTCGCAGATTCTCGAGCGGCGTGGCGTAGACGGGGCGGTCTGCCCCCAGCATGCTGGCGATGGCCGCGCCGCGCTCTTTGACGAGGCCGACCCGGCTTAGCCCGCCATGAGGCGGCGTGCCAAAAGCGGTGCGGTCGACTTCGCGCTGGTGGGCCTCGGTGAGGCGTCTCATGGAGGCTATCTTCTGGCCCTCCGCGACGAGGGCGAGGCGGCGTTCCTCCAGGGTCTCGGCGTCGGCATCGGCCGGGATGGGGACGGACAAGTCATCCATCGCCGTTTGTAGGGCGTCGTGGGCGTTCTCGCCCGAGTCGGCGACGTGGCTGATGACCAGCACCTCAGTGACAGCGCTGCTGCCGCTGTCGGCTCGAGGAAGAGGGTCGTCGAAGACTACCACGTCGGAGGGGTAGGCGTCGAGTGATGCCATGTCGGAGTCGACAAGCATCGGGTCGGTGGAGCCGACCGACTCCAAGTCCACAGCAAGCTCGCTGGAGATGTGAAGCTGGTGGTGGAGGCTGACGAGGCGGCTCTCGGGGTAGTCCATGCCCGCGTCGGATGCGGGCTCGTCGGAGATGCGAGTCGCGCCAAGAAGATCGGCGAGGCAGCTCGCTGCGCAGGCGTCGTCAATGCCTTGCAGTGTGTCGAGGCAAGCGCCATCGGGCGCAGCAGGCTGGCCGCGCTCGCGGGGGAGGAACAGGGTTCTCGTCCAGAACAGGTCTCCGGACGACGGTGCACCTGGCCCCACGGTGGGCGCCAAATGTCGGGTGGTAGGTGCGACATATGCCAACGGGTGGCTTATCATTGTGGGAGCCAGTAAAACATCGCCGGTGCCTGGAAACGGGATGAGGCGAAGACATGCACGCCGGCGGATCTTACCCAAGTTCGGGGCTCTCCGTGGAGATAACACCCCTAGTCCTCCTCTGCGGGGTCTCCGCATGATCACTAGATCAATACAAGTAGCTACAAGTGCTCCTTGAGCTGTTTTGGCTAGAGGAAGAAGAAGGGCAAGGCTAGCTCTCCTTTTCTCTCTATGTGGTGTGTGGAATTCTATGAGATCAACCCTTTGCATGGGTGTCCTGGGGGGTTTATATAGGCCTACCCCCCAGGGGTACAATGGTAATCCGGCTGGGCGCGGGTCCCAGCCGTCAGTGTCTATGCTCGCCGGCTTCTCCGCCGGTCATTGGGGCCCGCCGACTGGTGGGTCCCGCCGGCTGCCAGCCTCTTGGCCGGCAGGCCGGCCCCACTGCTTGGGGGCTTTGTCGGCGGCTGGTTACTGTTGCCTCACCTCTGATGATGAGGGCTTTGTCTAGGTAAGCGTGGCTACAGTGTCACCGTCTTGCGAGCTCTCACTGTAGCCTTACCTCGTCTTGTCTCCTTAATGGGGCGCATGCTTCGAGGGAGGAAGGTAGCCGGCTATCGGGAGCCGGCCACATCCCTGGCCGACTAGAGGAGGCCAGGCCGTCTTCAGATGTCTCTCTGGCAAAGGGGCCCGCCGCCCACGGGCCGTACTGGCACCTGTCGTGGGTGACATCGAGGCCAACATGGCTACAGTGCCGCGCCGGACGGGGGATGGCTGGCCCGTACGGCGCCCTGTGGCCATGCCCGTTCCGGGATTCGGGGGTAGTGGGTTGTACTGCGTCCACGCCCCATCCTATCGCTGTTACGTGGGTACAGTCTTAGTAGGTGCAGTCTTGGCCGACTTTCTTCATGGCCGGCTTCACAGAGTCGGCTTTCTTCATGGCCGGCTTCTGGGAGTCGGCTTTCTTCATGGCCGGCTTCTGGGAGTCGGTCCTCTTAGGGCCGGCTCCCTGGAGTCGGCTATCTCTTATCTTTCTTGGGGGAGGTTTCTGAGGCTGGTTCGCCTTCTGGGAGTCGGCCCTGGGGATAGCCGGCCGGGGGAAGGCGGCCCTATGCTTTGTATGCTTGAAGGCCTGAACAGCCTGATAATTTTTCGAAGAGCCAGGGGGAGTCGGTTAGGCTACCCGTGGCCATTTACTCCGACACCCACCCAGGAGGGGCCGGGTTACGCTATAGCAATTTATTATATGAAGCCCAATATCAAGCTTGAAGATGGCGGTTCAATAAAGGGCCTAAAGCCCGTAGGCGACTTAAGGCCCGTAGTGATAAACCGCCGTAATGGCGTGACTTGTGTTGTAAGGCAAGATTAACTAGTTACCGAGCCGGATACTGTTTATAAGCCGGCCGGGACTCTGTAGGCCACGGAGCGTCAACCCGTGTATATAAGGGGATGACCCGCTAGCGGCTTAAGGGAGATAACATCAAATCGGTAGCCAGGCATAGCGGATTCGCTCCCTGGTCATCGAATCCCTAGTAATTCCACCTCAACTGGAGTAGGCTTTTACCTTCACCGTAAGGGGCCGAACCAGTATAACCCTCGTGTCCTTTGTCCCGCTTTAACCCCTTTAAGCTTACTAGTTGCGATGGCTCCATGACTAAGTCCTTTCACAAGGGCATCTGCCGTGACTATTCCACGACAGTTGGCGCCCACCGTGGGACTAGCACACGGTGGATTTGAGTTCTTGAAGGGCAACTTCGAAGGGCTCAAGGGATACGTTGTGGGCCGGATGACCAAGAGTCGTCGCGGCAAGCTCTACATCAACGACGTACGCTGGGGCCCCGACGCCGGCTCAATCGAGTACGGGTACCGGGTCCCCTTCGGCGGAATCCACGTTTTCATTGGCAAGATCGGCGAGCCGGGCCTTGAGCCGGACATCTGCACCGACCTCATCGAGACGGCTCAGCGTGCGAGACCCGCCCGGACCCTGCCCGCCTTGAAGCATGATTTCGTGGGATGCATCCACGGAGGACTCTCTGAAGGATCTAGATCTAGCGATGAGACGGCCATCTGCTCTGATGATGAATCATCCATAGGTGAGACGGACTCGTTGTATCGACTTCGAGACGGCAGGCTCGGGGGTTGTTCCGATGGCGACAGTATTCCGGACCCTTTTGAGCCGCCAAGCCGGGTTGGAATCTTCATGGCCGGCACGCAACATGTTCAAAACTCCGCCGCTGGCGCAGGAGGCCCTGTGCACTCGCCGGCTCAGGTTCTGATGGATCTCACGGATAAGATGACTGCCCTGCTAACCGCCACGGTCGTCCCAGCGGATCAAGCTCAACATGATGCGGAGCTGGCACAGTTAAAGCTGGATATAGCACGAGCCAAGGAAGATCTGGCAGCGGAAGGAATCAGGATGGCTGCAGAACGGGCGGCTCTGGACGCCCAGACTCAACTGATTCAGGCGCAGTCTTTCCGGTTCACGATGGATTAGAACGCATCCAATGAGGTCATGAGAAGGAGGCATCAGAAGGCTCAATCTCGGCTCCCTCCGGTTTATGATCCTCGAAACCTCTTCAACACGCCCGGTGCAGGGCCCAGTAACCCGCTAAAATCACGGCACCCGGGGCTGGAACGCCGGTTCAGCTGCAAGTGATGGGGCCTCCCCGTGTGAATACTGCCCCACCTCAATACGTGCCAATACCACCGGGTCATTATTCCAGTCCGTTGGAAAACATGATCGTTGCAGCGGCGCGACTGGCGGCTCTCCCAGTCGAGGGTGACTCTCCAACGGCGGTCGAAACCTGCAGGGTCAGAGAACTTCTTCAGACGGCTTTGGCACAACAGGAGGCATATTCATATAGCCGGGATAGGATTCATTCAACTCCTCGTCCAAGCCGGAGCCCAAGTTATAGCAGACACATGGTTTCAGCGGCCGGCTCAAGCAACGTCCGGTGCCGTGACTTGCCAGCTGGCCATGGCCCGGCGCATAATGGAGCCTTTAACGCGGTAGACCAAGACAGAGCACGTCAAGAGGCGGAGCAGGCGGCTCAGCTGACAGCTTACCAACCCTTCCCGGTTTATCCGACGGCTTCTATCGAGGCAGGCATAACTACGAGGACCGGAGGTGTCCCTTGTCTGGTGCCGGCTCTCCGTAACGAACGTCTGCCCAAGGATTTCAAAGGACCTAGGAAGGTACCTAATTACACGGCTGATTTACAGCCCGGAGCATGGATTGAAATCTACGAGATGGCTATGGAGTTGCTGGAGGTCAGCGAAGGGGCAATGGCCAAATACTTCACCATGATGTTGGATGGGACTGCCCGCACTTGGTTGAAGGGACTGCCACCTAATTCCATTGGGTCATGGGCAGAGCTGAAAGCCCGGTTCATCCAAAACTTCAAAGATACATGTAGGCGATCTATGTCAATTGTGGATTTGACTAACTACAAGCAGCAAGAAGGCGAGTCTACTACCCATTGGGTACGCCAGGTCAAGGAAATAATACATTCGTCTGATAAGATGGATGCCGGCTCTGCGGTCTTAATGTTGGAGCAAAATTGTCCTTTTGCACCCCTGAAGATGAAGCTTGGGCGGCTCAAGCGCGATTGCAACGATATGGGTACGCTGATGGCGGCTCTGGTCAAGTACGCCGACTCTGATAGTACCAAGGATCCCGCGTCTGATGAGGAAAAGACAGGGAAGGGAAAGAAGAATGGCAACGGCAAGGGCCCTGAGCATAACCCGGCGAGTCAGGGAGGTAATAAGCGTAAGGCTGATGATGGTATGGAGTTTGTGGACAACACCAACATGCAGGGTAACAATCACCGACGTAAGGGGAGACAGCCTCCCCGGTCTGGCGGGTCAGGCCCGACGCTTGAGCAGTTGTTAAATGAGCCCTGCCCAAGGCATGGCTCTAGGGAGAAGCCGGCCACACATCTATGGAAAGACTGCGCGATCATGAAAGCTTTCAAGAATTCCAATATGTTCAACGGTAACAATGGGCAGGGCGGCGGCTCAGGTGGCGGCGGCTTTCATGGCCCGGGCGGCGGTTCAAATTCCAATTTTCAGAATCCTCAAGGTAATCAAGGTGGTTTTAACCAGCAATCTGGCCAGGGTAATCAGCAGCAGTAGGGGGGATACCAGACCCATCCAAAGCAGCTCAACAGTGGACAGTATCATGTGTTTACTACCAGTTTGTGCAAGCGAGACCAGAAGCTTCATAAGAGGGTTGTGAACGCTGTTGAGCCGGCAGTTCCACGTTACTTGCGATGGTCTGAGCAGCCGGTTGTATGGAGTAGGGAAGATCACCCTCCCCAGGTTGATAATCCAGGTCACCTGGCCTTGGTGGTGGCTCCTCAAGTTGGTGGGTATAAATTGACTAAGGTACTCATGGACGGAGGTAGTAGCATCAACATCCTCTATTACGAGACCTTCCGTCGTATGGGATTAACTGATAAAACCTCAACCAGTCCAATACTGTTTTCCATGGTGTGGTGCCCGGTAAGTCGGCGTATCCAATTGGTAAGATCGAGCTGGAAGTAGCCTTTGGAGATGAGTACAACTACAGGGCGGAAAAACTGACTTTTGAGGTGGTCAAAATAAGAATCCCGTAGCATGCTTTATTTGGGCGGCCGGCTTACGCCAAGTTCATGGCACGGCCGTGTTACGTATATTTGCAGCTCAAGATGCCGGGTCACAATGGGACCATTACGGTTCATGGCAGCCAAAAGATAGCCTTGGAGTGCGAGGAAGGTGATGCTGCTTACGCTGAATCTGTTTGTGCGACAGAGGAATTAAAGTTTTACAAGGATAATGTTGACCCGGCAGATATGACGTCTTTGAAAAAGCCGACCACGGAGCATGAGCCGGTAATGAAATTTAAGTCGGCCGATGAGACTAAGCTTATTGACTTTGTGCCAGGCGACCCATCTAAGCAGTTCAGCATCAGTGCCAATCTGGATCCTAAATAGGAAAGCGCGCTCATCGAGTTCATCCGTGAGAACCGGGACATCTTTGCATGGAAACCTTCTGACATGCCGGGTGTACCGAGAGAACTCGCTGAGCACACTCTTAATATTGATCCAAAATTTAAGCCAATCAAGCAATTTCTCCGGCGGTTTAATGAGGAGAGGCGGAAAGCCATTGGTGAGGAAGTAGCCCAGCTCTTGGCGGCCGGGTTCATCGTTGAAGTCTTTCATCTAGAATGGCTAGCTAACCCGGTGCTCGTGCTCAAGAAGAACAGCACCTGGCGTATGTGTGTGGATTATACGGATTTAAGCAAGGCTTGTCCGGCTGATCCTTTTGCTCTCCCCCGTATTGATCAAATTATTGATGCTACGGCGGGTTGTGAGCGTTTAAGTTTTTTGGATGCTTAGTCTGGATACCATCAGATCAAAATGGCAGTTAAGGACCAAGAGAAGACAGCGTTCATTACCCCTTTTGGAGCCTTCTGTTATGTGTCTATGCCGTTTGGGCTCAAGAGCGCCCAGGCGACTTACCAGCGGTGCGTATAGAATTGTCTTCATAATCAGATTGGCGCAACGTTCATGCCTATGTGGATGATATTGTGGTAAAATCCAGAGAGAAGGAGACCTTGATAGACGATCTGAGGGGAGACCTTTGGTAATCTCCGGGTCTACAAGATGATGCTTAACCCGGCCAAGTGTGTCTTTGGTGTTCCTGCAAGCAAGCTCTTGGGTTTTCTGGTTTCTCATAGAGGCATTGAAGCTAACCCGGAGAAGATCAAGGCAATCACCTCTCTGGCTAAGCCGGCGTGTATAAATGACGTCCAGCGTCTGGCGGGTCGGATCGCAGCTTTAAGTCGATTTATAGGCCGGTTGGGTGAAAAGGCCATACCGCTGTGTCAGATGATGAAGAAAACAGATGATTTTATCTGGAGTGATGCTGCCAACACCGCCTTTGAGGATTTGAAAAGACAGTTAGCTGAACCGCGAGTTCTTGCTGCTCCTGTTGATAAGGAGCCCTTATTATTGTATGTAACCGCTAACACACGAGCCGTCAGTGTGGCCATCGTGGTGGAGCGCAAGGAGGCGGGTAAGGAACATCCGGTTCAGCGGCCGGTTTACTACGTCAGCGAAGTACTTATTGAGTCCAAGCAACGGTATCCACATTGGCAGAAGCTTGTTTATGGGGTATTCATGGCAAGCCGGAAGCTTAAGCAATATTTCCAGGGCCACCCTATCACTGTGGTTAGTTTTGCTCCTTTAGGAGATATCATCCAAAACAGAGAAGCCACAGGAAGAGTCGCTAAGTGGGCCATTGAACTTGGGCCTCATGGTCTAAAGTATGTGCCACGCATGGCTATCAAATCACAAGCATTGGTAGATTTCATCAACGATTGGACAGAGCTGCTGATGCCTGAAGAGAAACCGGATAACACATACTGGACTATTCACTTCGACGGGTCCAGGCAATTGGAGGGCTCAGGGGCTGGAGTCGTGTTAGCTTCCCCTCGAGGTGACAAATTTTGTTATGTACTACGGTTGATGTTTCCCTGTACTAACAATGCAGCTGAGTACGAGGCCTTGCTCCATGGTCTTCGGATGGCTAAGGAGATGAGCTTAAGCCGGGTAAGGTGCTTTGGCGACTCAGATTTGGTGGCCCAACAAGTATCAGGCAAGTGGGATTCCAAGGACCCCCTCATGGCGGCTTATCGCCGTGAAGTTGATGCCATTGCCGGACATTTTCAGGGTTACCAAGTAGAGCACATTGACCGTAGAAAGAACGAGGCGGCTGATGCCTTAAGCCGGCTGGGCTCTCAGCGAAAGCCGGTGCCGCCTAATACTTTCTTGGATATTCTGCATAACCCTTCTGTCAAGTTACCTACAGAGGAAGACTTGGCTGTTCCAGACCCTGAAGCATAGTTGGTGGCGGCTCTTCATGTTATCCCAGATTGGACAGTGCCATACTTGGCTTACATGACCTGGGGAGAATTGCCTGAGGATGAAATTTTGGCCAGACAAATAACCCGGCGGTCTAAGTCAATGATAATTGCCAATGGTGAGTTGCATCATCGCAGTGTCACTGGGGCTTTTCAGCGTTGTGTTTCCCCTGAGGAAGGGCAAGAAATTTTACGAGAGATTCACGAGGGGGATTGTTGCCATCATGCCGGCTCAAAATCCCTTGTGGCCAAAGCTTTTCGTCACAGTTTTTATTGGCTGACGGCTCATGCTGATGCAGAGGACTTAGTCAGTAAATGTGACGGTTGTCAGAAGTTCTCAAGACGTGCTCACGTGCCGGCTCAAGAGTTGAGGATGATTCCAATCACTTGGCCGTTTGCAGTCTGGGGGCTTGATATGGTTGGACCTTTCAAAAGGTCCAAGGATAAGAAGACCCACCTCTTGGTGGCGGTTGACAAGTTCACAAAGTGGGTTGAGGCAGAGCCAGTTAGTAAGTGTGATGCAGCCATGGCGGTTCAGTTCATGAAAAAGGTGATATTTCGCTTTGGTTTTCCACACAGCATTATAACTGACAATGGTACCAATCTGTCTAAAGGCGCCATGGAAGAATTTTGTCAATGAGAGCATATTCGACTTGATGTTTCATCAGTGGCTCATCCCCAATCCAATGGTCAAGCTGAGAGAGCCAATCGGGAAATCTTGAAAGGCATCAAGCCCCGACTTTTGGTCCCTTTGCAGCGGACGCCGGGTTGTTGGGTGGAGGAGTTACCCTCTGTGATATGGAGCATCAATACTACTCCTAATAGGTCCACGGGTTATACGCCTTTCTTCATGGTTTACGGAGCCGAGGCGGTTCTCCCTAGCGACATCCGTCATGACTCGCCTCGTGTGGTGGCTTATGTTGAGACGGACAATGAACAAGCGCGTCAGGATGCTCTTGACTTGTTGGATGAACAGCGTGATATAGCAACAGCTCGCTCGGCGATTTACCAACAAGACCTGCGCCGCTATCACAGCCGCCGGGTTAAGTCCAGAACCTTTCTGGAAGGTGACTTGGTGCTCCGGCTCATCCAGGATCAAATAGATGCACACAAGTTATCCCCACCTTGGGAAGGGCCCTTTGTGGTCAGCAAGAACTTGCACAACGGGTCATACTACCTCATCGATGTTCGAGAGCACAAAGATTCACGTAAGTCGGAGGAGGAGACCCGCCGGCCGTGGAATATAGCTCAGCTTCGGCCTTATTACACTTGAGCCACCGGCTCTCATAATGTACATACTTCCGTGACAATGTATATATTATGATAAATAATAAAGCAGGACCTCTGTCCTTTTCCCCCTCAAAGGTAACTATGTCATTGTTATTTCCATTATGATCTCACATGGTCACTAGGGGGCTTCCTGTTCAAACATAGGTCGTATTCGAACCAAAGAGAACATAGCTGTCGATACCCTTTTGATCGGCACACTGCCCAGCTCATTGGGGAGTTTCTTGGTCATATTTGAACCATAGCTCAACCCTCTTTGAGAACCGACGTGGATCGTATTCGAATTAGCATCGATAAACAACTCTCAAGGTCATTTGGGGGCTTCCTGTTCAAACATAGGTTGTATTCAAACCAAAGAGAACATAGCTGTCGGTACCCTCTTGATCGGCAACGCCAAAGCCATTGGGGGCTATATGATCGTATTTGAATCTTAGCTTAACCCCTTTGGGATGGTTTTCTGGTCGTATTCGAATCAGAAGCCTCTAAGTTTTTTGAAGTTTTTTCTTGTAAACAATGTTTGGATTCCATTTGAAGTTCTTCTGATCATGTATAAAGTGTTCAAGGGTGGTTCCTATTCCACCGGGTTAACCTTGATCAATAAAGATGATCGCATATAATAGACATCGTATTACAGAGTTGGGTTCTCACCCTCATTGTTCGGGTCACATAAACCGGAAGTATAATCGAAGGGTCACATGTATGTTGTTGTGGTTGTTTCGAAGATATAATTGAGAACCGGCTTTTTATGATTTTGACTCCGGGTTATATGTAAAATATATGACCCTCTATGCGGTAAGCCGCCAAGGGACTTGTAATTGGTTCTCTATGCAGGACAGTTAAAGGAAGCCCTTTAAACATAAGGAAGAAGAGGATCAGCATAAAACAGGGGAATATAAGATGGCGGCTTAAACAGTGTTGAGCGCCACACAGGTGCGCGATGGCACGACAAAAATAAGTGTTTTCCTACTCTATTACATGAATCCCCGATTCCAAATAGTGAAGCATTGTTTTTTATCAAGACATAAATATGAGCCGCCTGAGGAGTCAAAGGTGTTGTTGGGCTGACGCTTCCGGTTCATCCCTTTCCACTCCTCCGGCTATTTCCCTGTCCTGGAAAGTTGATGATTTCCAGTCAATGCCACTCAAGACTTCAAATTCAGCTTCATCATCAATTAACCCGGCCGGATCAACTTCAGGGGCGAAAGAATGCTTACGAGGGGGAGGGATCAGACTGATTGCCTCATAGTGTGGTGTTGGAATTCTCTGATTATTGGCGTCATAACCCGGTTGATATTTGCTAAGATCCGTATCATTACCGATCAGAGTGGCCACAGGACGTACGTCCTTCACGCAAGCGGCGAAATCCTTCTGGTCAAATGGGGTGTCGTCCTCCTTCAAACTGGGATACCCAAGGGCGATGTCGGCCGGGTCTAGCTCCGGTAGCCACGCCTTGGCGTGGCTTAAAGCAGCTATGGCTCCGGCTCTCGTAGAAGCTCGTCTCAATTCCTGGAAACGTTGAGGTAGCACGGCAAGCCGCCTTAGCACATCCGCCAGATGAGTGGGAACTTCATTTGACAGAGCCACGACGGCTAAGGCGCGTCGTGACCCGGTGTAGAGTTGTTCCACCAGGGTATAAACGGCCTTCAGTTTTGTCAGGATGTTCTGGTTGAGATTGGCACTCCTGGAGCCTGCATTACAAGGTCAGGTGAGCCGAGGACAATTGAGATGTTTGTTGAAAAAGATTCAAGCTAGCTAACACTTGTAGAATAACTTATCAAAGATTGCTGAGACCATCTGAGATATATGGCGTTTTAAGCCGGATAGCTCGGCGGTTGTTTCTACAAGAGTGGCCTCCACTTGTTCAGCCCGGTTGAGTAAAGCGGTCTTTTCATCCACCCAGGCCTTTCTTTCTGCCTCAAACTTCTTTTTCAATTTCTCTTGTGCGGATATACTGACTTCAAACTTGGAATTCGCCTTTTGGGTTTCAATTTCTTGAGTTTTCAGGCGATTCTTCAAGTCGGAGATCTCCGATTCAAATTGCTTAATGGCGGCCTGTATAAATTCCGGGTTACAGTTAGGATTATCATAATGCAACATTAAGTCCCAAGCACTTTGCAAGCAAAGATACTTGGCACTTGGGGGCTAATGTATGCTAAAGCGCTCTAATTACAGTGGCGGTTCAAGGAAATAAAGTCCCAAGCACTTTGCAAGCAAAGATACGTGGCACTTGGGGGCTAATGCATATTGCTGTTCAAGTACTTGGTTAAAATACGGTGAAGACCGGTTCAACCATGCTGTCTAAGCCGGCCCTTGGGTGCTACCGGATAAGCCAGTTTTCTTACTGTGATTATTAAGCTGATGACAAGTCTATAACATATTTCATCATAAGTAATAGACTTGGGGGCTGGCCTAGTAAGGATAACTAAGGAACAAGCAACAAGAGTTATACCTCAGATTTTTGGTGTATTTGTTTCACCATATCAACTTCCAGATCATGGCTGTTGTGCACTTGGTTTACATAACCAGAGACGATTTCTCCAATACTTAGATGAGCATAATCAGTGACATCCAGCCGGGTTTTGCGACGTTCCAGAAGTTCTTCTTTGGCGGAGCACTTGGCCAGCGCAGTGGGGCTTCCCGGTTCAACAAAGTCAGTCCGGGTGATTTCGACGTCCGGGTCATCCGCCTTGGCCGGGCTAGGGTTCTCCAGATCTTCAGAACCTTCCATGGCTTGTTCGACGAGCGGATCAGTGGTGAGAGTTGGAGTGTCATGGGCTGGTTCAGGCGATGGCTCATGAGCGGAAGTATCAGGAGCAGCCGCTCTGAGCTCCGGTTCAGCAAAGACTGGTTCTTCGGCCGGCTTACTTTTCTTCGTCCTCTTGCTGGGCTTTACTTGTATTCTGAAAATTAAAGGGTTAGTACAAAAAGCATGAGTAAGATAAGCACAAGATAAACAGATTATCATTACCCTGGAGCAGTTTTGAAAGCCGGCATGCTGGACTGCATTGATTCATCGGAGGAAGGTGAAGTTCCCTGATAGTTTGAGTCAGAAGAATTGAGTGGTTGACGAGTAAAACCCGCCAAAGGATACAAAGAATATAAATCAGAGATAACCTCAGCCCGGCGTTTTCTTGTTGCATCGGGTAAGCCAAAGGAGAGGTCCGCATCTTTACTGGTCCGGGTCTGCCTCCGACTCTCGTGAATCTGTTGCTTCAAAAGAAATTGAGGATCTTGATAAGCTAAAGGATGTGAAAATCTAACTTTCCGGGTTACCCTTCGGATTTTCTGTCTTGGCAAAGGCTCGGAGTCGGAGGAAATTATAGTTACCTCTTCAGTTACTGCATGACTTGCTCCTGTATCCTCCTGCTGATAATCAGTGTCAATAAGATGGTTAAAGAAGGAGTCTAAAGATTCAAGAGTTACCTCTGACTCGGAGGTATCATCCAGATGAAACATGTCCGAGGCGCTAGGTTTGTTCCCCTTCTTATGGGCAGTGGCTTTTCTGGCGGCTTTCTTGGCCTTTCTGGCCTTCTTTGCAGCCTCATGGTCATACTTGACCTTCCAGAATTTATCACCAGCCTGTAAAATATAGCAAGAGTTTTTGAGTAAAGATGAAATTGTCAAAATGGAAAGTAAGATGCTCAAGTTAATGGTTTACCGCTGGAGCCGGGTTAGCCTTGCGGAAAGGACTTAAGCCCGCTTTCCCGCAATCTGCCAGGCTCTCGTTCAGAAGAGACTTGGTCATGTCATCAACGACATCCTCAGGTCAGTCGTCAGGACTGTGCCGTAGAGGATCATTTTTCTGGCCTGTGTAATCGCACATCAAGCCGGGGCGGCGGCTCAAGGGAATCACCTGCCAAGCAATCCAAACCCGGACCAAGTCAATGTCATTTAGGCCGTTCCCCAGAAGAGCTTTGATCTTGTTGATAGTGGGGGCAAGTGTTTGACGTTCAGCTGGAGATAATTTATCTGGTAAAGGGTGAGTTGACTCTAGGCGCAGGGCGCGAAAGCCGGGCAAGGGGTTCTCATCAGCCGGAAAGTGTCTTGACAGTAGAACCAAGTCTGGTTCCAATCTTTAGGGTGACTCGGCGGCTCGGCATAAGGGAAGAGGCAGTCTCTACGTCATTGGATTGAGATCCCACCAAGTTCCAAACTGGGCCTGTGGGCACATTCGTTTTGACGGTTCAGATAAAATAACTCTCTAAAGAGTAGTATGCTGGGTTCTTCTCCAAGGTACACCTCACAGAATACTTGGAAATTGCAGATGTTTGACACGGAATTGGGTCCGATGTCTTGAGGCCGCAGGTCAAAAAAGTGTAAGACGTATCTGAAATTTTTTGAGCCGGGTGGAGCAAAGCCCCGGCTCATGTGATCAGTAAAAATGACAACTTCCCCATCCTTGGGTTGAGTTTTTTCTTCTGACGGGTCAGGAGCGCGATAAGACAAGATCTCTTTCTTCGGCAGATGACCACTCTTCACAAAACCGTCTAAGATGCTATCAGTGATGGTGGATTTAACCCAGTTGCATGTGATGGGTGCTTTGGGAGCCTTGGGCGGCATTATGAAGGATGGAAGCCTATGACAAAATAAAAATTTCTGGTTCAAATTTAAGCCGGAGAAAATACTTCAATTCATATTCAAGATGGCGGCTTACAAAGGGGCCTAATGATATATGGCTAATTGTGTCAGATTGTTTAAGCCGCCATGGGAAATAGTAGCAATTAAATTATTTAAATCCACTATGAGTGATCAGGATCATTCATTGAGCATTGCCTCGTTAAGCCGGCGGTAAGAGCCGTCATGGATAATGGATACAGTTTTTTGCCTAAGTATCGCACAAACAGGTTTCACAGGTTGCAGTTGCTATTTTGGATCAAACGGTGGTTCAGAAAAGAAAATATTTTAGACCTAAAAACTAGTACAGATGAGTTCATGAGCTCTAATGAGGTCTTTTTACAAGCAAAAGGGATCTGCTAGTATTGAAAATGGATGCGAAGCAACTACCGCATGAGTTCCATACTACTTTTGGATCAAATAAAGCCGCGGTGGAGGAATTACGAAGAAACTGTGTTGAACCATGAAGAACACGGAAGAACTTGAAAACCCTAAATGCAGATCTGAAGTGCGGGAAGGTGAAGACTTACGGCTGTAGATCTACTGCGGAGGATCGCCGCCGTTCTCTGGTCGATTCAGGTTGATGCAGCGGCCAAGATCGACGAAGATGAGGTGCTCTGCTGCGGCGGCGGCGGCGGAGCTCGAGCAGCAGCGGAGTCGCGAGAGGAAGAAGATGACAGAAAGGGGGAGAATGAAGAAAGACCTAAAGGTCATGCTTATTTATAAGGAAGGACTGACAGAGAGGGCGCGAGAAACGAGGAGGCCAGGCATGGATATCCAGCTACTCTGACGCCTCGATTTTTGGGATGGTCATTAAGATAAAGATCCGTTGAGATATGACAGAATAAAATGAATTTAATGGAAGATGACATCATGGCGGGTTATCATGAATTCAGAAGATGACGTCATGGCGGGTTATAACTTTGCACAGACAAAAGCCAGAAAGTTTTTCTTAAAGTATTGAAGATTGACATGAACCGGTTCAAATCAATCTGGGGCCTAATGTTGGGGATATAACTACTGGTGTAACCCGCCCAGGAGGGGCTGGGTTACGCTATAACAATTCATTATATGAAGCCCAATATCAAGCTTGAAGATGGCGGTTCAATAAAGGGCCTAAAGCCCGTAGGCGACTTAAGGCCCGTAGTGATAAACCGCCGTAATGGCGTGACTTGTGTTGTAAGGCAAGATTAACTAGTTACCGAGCCGGATACTGTTTATAAGCCGGCCGGGACTCTGTAGGCCGCGGGGCGTCAACCCGTGTATATAAGGGGATGACCCACCGGCGGCTTAAGGGAGATAACATCAAATCGGTAGCCAGGCATAGCGGATTCGCTCCCTGGTCATTGAAACCCTAGTAATTCCACCTCAACTGGAGTAGGCTTTTACCTTCACCGTAAGGGGCCGAACCAGTATAACCCTCGTGTCCTTTGTCCCGCTTTAACCCCTTTAAGCTTCCTAGATGCGATGGCTCCACGACTAAGTCCTTTCACAAGGGCATCTGCCATGACTATTCCACGACACACAGTTCATATGGTGTCATCTCAACGGATTTAGATGGTGCCCTATTTAACGTGAATGCAGCTGTCTCTAATGCATAACTCCAAAACGATGGTGATAAATCGGTAAGAGATATCATAGATCTCACCATATCTAATAAAGTACGGTTATGAAGTTCGGACGCACCATTACGCTGTGGTGTTCCAGGTGGCGTGAGTTGCAAAACTATTCCACATTGTTTCAAATGAAGACCAAACTCGTAACTCAAATATTTGTCTCTGCGATCAGATCGTAGAAACTATATTTTCTTGTTACGATGATTTTCCACTTCACTCTGAAATTCTTTGAACTTTTCAAATGTTTCAGACTTATGTTTCATCAAGTAGATATACCCATATCTGCTCAAATCATCTGTGAAGGTCAGAAAATAACGATACCCACCGCAAGCCTCAACACTCATCGGATCGCATACATCAGTATGTATTATTTCCAGTAAGTCAATTGCTCGCTCCATTGTTCCGGAGAACGGAGTCTTAGTCATCTTGCCCATGAGGCATGGTTCGCAAGCATCAACTGATTCATTATCAAGTGATTCCAAAAGCCCATCAAGATGGAGTTTCTTCATGTGCTTTACACCAATATGACCTAAACTGCAGTGCCACAAATATGTTGCACTATCATTATCAACTTTGCATCTTTTGGCATCAATATTATAAATATGTGTATTACTACGATCGAGATTCAATAAACCATTCACCTTGGGTGTATGACCACAGAAGGTTTTATTCATGTAAACAGAATAACAATTATTCTTTGACTTAAATGAATAACCATATTGCAATAAACATGATCCAATCATATTATGCTCAACACAAACACCAAATAACATTTATTTTTAGGTTCAACACTAATCCCGAAGGTAAAGGGAGTGTGCGATCGTGATCTTATCAACCTTGGAATCACTTCCAACACACATTGTCACCTTGCCCTCAACTAGTCTTTGTTCATTTTGTAACTCCTGTTTCGAGTTTACTAATCATAGCAACTGAAGCAGTATCAAATACCCAGGGGCTACTATGAACACTAGTAAAGTACACATCAATAACATGTATATCATATATACTTTTGTTCACTTTGCCATCCTTCTTATCCGCCAAGTATTTGGGGCAGTTCCGCTTCCAGTGACCATTTCCTTCGCAGTAGAAGCACTCAGTTTCAGGCTTGGGTCTAGCTTTGGGCTTCTTCATGGGAGTGGCAACTTGCCTGCCATTCTTCTTGAAGTTCCCTTTCTTTCCCTTGCCCTTTTACTTAAAACTAGTGGTCTTGTCAACCATCAACATTTGATGCTTTTCTTGATTTCTACCTTCGTCGATTTCAGCATCACAAAGAGCTCGGGAATCATTTTCGTCATCCCTTGCATATTATAGTTCATCACGAAATTTCAGTAACTTGGTGATAGTTACTAGAGAACTCTGTCAATCACTATTTTATCTGGAAGATTAACTCCAACTTGATTCAAGCTATTGTCGTACTCAGACAATCTGAGCACATGCTCACTGGTTGAGCTATTCTTCTCCATCTTGTAGGCAAAGTACTTGTCAGAGGTCTCATACCTCTCGACTCGGGCATGAGTCTAAAATACCAATTTCAGCTCTTGGAAGATCTTATATGCTTCGTGGCATTCAAAACGTTTTTTAAGTCCCGGTTCTAAGCCGTAAAGCATGGCGCACTATACTATCAAGTAGTTATCATACCGAGTTTGCCAAATGTTCATAACGTCTGCATCTGCTCCTGCAATAGGTCCGTCACCTAGCGGTGCATCAAGGACACAATTCTTCTGTGCAGCAATGAGGATAATCCTCATATCACGGACCTAGTCCACATCATTCCTACTACCATCTTTCAACATAGTTTTTCTCTAGGAACATATCAAAAATAAACGGGGAGCTACATCGCAAGCTATTGATCTACAACATAGTTATGCAAATACTACCAGGACTAAGTTCATGATAAATTAAAGTTCAGTTAATCATATTACTTTAAGAACTCCCACTTAGATAGACATCCCTCTAATCATCTAAGTGATCACGTGATCCATATCAACTAAACCATGTCCGATCATCACGTGAGATGGAGTAGTTTTCAATGGTGAACATCACTATGTTGATCATATCTACTATATGATTCACGCTCGACCTTTCGGTCTCAGTGTTCCGAGGCCATATCAGCATATGCTAGGCTCGTCAAGTTTAACCCGAGTATTCTACGTGTGCAAAACTGGCTTGCACCCGTTGTATGTGAACGTAGAGCTTATCACACCCGATCATCACGTGGTGTCTCAGCACGATGAACTGTAGTAATGGTGCATTCTCAGGGAGAACACTTGTACCTCGAAATTTAGTGAGAGATCATCTTATGATACTACCGCCGTACTAAGCAAAATAAGATACATAAAAGATAAACATCACATGCAATCAAAATGAGTGATATGATATGGCCATCATCATCTTGTGCCTTTGATATCCATCTCCAAAGCACCGTCATGATCACCATCGTCACCGGCTTGACACCTTGATCTCCATCGAAGCATCATTGTCGTCTTGCCAACTATTGCTTCTACGACTATCGCTACTGCTTAGTGATAAAGTAAAGCAATTACATGGCGATTGCATTTCATACAATAAAGCGACAACCATATGGCTCCTGCCAGTTGCCAATAACTGTTACAAAACATGATCATCTCATACAACAAATTATATATCATGACGTCTTGACCATATCACATCACAGCAAGCCCAGCAAAAACAAGTTAGACGTCCTCTACTTTGTTGTTGCAAGTTTTACGTGGCTGCTACGGGCTTAGCAAGAACCATTCTTACCTACGCATCAAAACCACAACGATTTTTCGTCAAGTGTGTTGTTTTAACCTTAAACAAGGACCGGGCGTAGTCACACTCGATTCAACTAAAGTTGGAGAAACAGACACCCACTAGCCACATGTGTGCGAAGCACGGCGGTAGAACCAGTCTCATGAACGCGGTCATGTAATGTCGGTCTGGACCGCTTCATCCAACAATACCGCTGAATCAAAGTATGACATGCTGGTAAGCAGTATGACTATTATTGCCCACAACTCTTTGTGTTCTACTCGTGCATATAACATCTACGAATAGACCTGGCTCGGATGCCACTGTTGGGGAACGTAGTATTTCAAAAAAATTGCCTATGATCACGCAAGATCTATCTAGGAGAAGCATAGCGACGAGTGGGGAGAGTGTGTACATGTACCCTCGTAGACCGAAAGCGGAAGCGTTAAGTAACGCGGTTGACGTAGTCGAACGTCTTCGCAATCCAACTGATCTAGTACCGAACGCACGGCACCTCCGCGATCGGCACACGTTCAGCTCGGTGACGTCCCTCGAACTCTAGATCTAGCTGAGGCCGAGGGAGAGTTTCGTCAGCACGTTGGCGTGGTGACGGTGATATGAAGTTACCATCGCAGGGCTTCGCCTAAGCACTACGACGATATGACCGAGGTGTAAAACTGTGGAGGGGGGCACCACACACGGCTAAAGATCAACTTGTGTCTGTTTGGGGTGCCCCCCTGCCCCCGTATATAAAGGAGGGGAGGAGGAGGCCGGCCAACAAGGGGTGCGCCAGGGAGAGGGGAGTCCTACTAGGACTCCAGTCCTAGTAGGATTCGGCCCCACCCTTTTTCCTTCTACCGGAGGGGGAAAAGGGGAAGGAGAGGGAGTAGGAGAAGGAAAGGGGAGTGGCGCCCCCTTCCCAAGTCCAATTCGGCCTCCTCCCTTGTGGGGGGCGCACCATCCCCTTGTGGGCTGGTTAGCGTCCCTCCTATGGCCCATAAGGCCCATATCTTTCCCCGGGGGGTTCCGGTAACCTCCCCGTACTCCGGAAAAATGCCCGAATCACTCGGAACCATTCCAATGTCTGAATGCAACCTTCCAATATATGAATCTTTACCTCTCGACCATTTTGAGACTCCTCGTCATGTCCGTGATCTCATCTGGGACTTCGAACAAACTTCGGTCATCAAATCACATAACTCATAATACAAATCGTCATCGAACGTTAAGCGTGCGGACCCTACGGTTTCTAGAACTATGTAGACATGACCGAGACACATCTCCGGTCAATAACCAATAGCAGAACCTAGATGCTCATATTGGCTCCTACATATTCTACGAAGATCGTTATCGGTCAAACCGCATAACAACATACGTTGTTCCCTTGTCATCGGTATGTTACTTGCCCGAGATTCGATCGTCAGTATCATCATACCTAGTTCAATCTCCTTACTGGCAAGTCTCTTTACTCGTTCCGTAATACATCATTCCGTACCTAACTTATTAGTCACATTGCTTGCAAGGCTTATTGTGATGTGCATTATCGAGAGGGCCCAAAGATACATCTCCAATACACGGAGTGACAAATCCTAATCTCGATCTATGCCAACACAACAAACACCTTCGGAGACACCTGTAGAGCATATTTATAATCACCCAGTTACGTTGTGATGTTTGATACCACACAAGGTGTTCCTCCGGTATTCGGGAGTTGCATAATCTCATAGTCAGAGGAACATGTATAAGTCATGAAGAAAGCAATAGCAATAAAACTCAACATCATAATTCTAAGCTAACGGATGGGTCTTGTCCATCACATCATTCTCTAATGATGTGATCCCGTTCATCAAATGATAGCACATGTCTATGGTCAGCAAACATAACCATCTTTGATTAACGAGCTAGTCAAGTAGAGGCATACTAGGGACACTCTGTTTTGTCTATGTATTCACACATGTATTAAGTTTCCGGTTAATACAATTCTAGCATGAATAATAAACATTTATCATGATATAAGGAAATATAAATAAAAAAATTATTATTGCCTCTAGGGCATATTTCCTTCAAGAAGGCAGTGTACGTATCTCGTTTCGCACACGGAGGTGACACGTTCCCTCTCGGAACCACGAGCCTTCTTGAGGGAAGCTCCGGTTTGCAAGAAGCTTACACCAAAGCTTGTCCCAATTTGGCCAAAAAATTTACCATAGCATGTTGGTGCCATGTCATCACACCATGCCAAGTTTCATGATTTTCAGGCGTGTTTTGGATTTACAGGAATTACAAAACCAAGTTTCTCAATCAATCCAGCCAAGCCACGACGCCCAGATGTTTGAATTTCATTCTCATTTCTTGCATGGGACTATAAATTCACCCAAGGACACAAATGTGATTTTTCGACCAACTTTGGTGAAGTGGAGCATGTGCTTGTAGTTCAAATTTGAATTATGCACATTAAATGCGCAGAAACTCAATTAATGTATAAAAAAGGCCAAACGAACCCGGAATAATTCCAAAATTTAGCACGATACTTCTATTTGGTCTAATCTGCCAGTGTACAAAAATTAAGGCGGGAGAAGGCAGTGTACGTATGTCGTTTCGCACGCGGAGGTGACATGTTCCCTCTCGGAACCACGAGCCTTCTTGAGGGAAGCTCCGGTTTGCAAGAAGCTTACACCAAAGCTTGTCCCAATTTGGCCAAAAATTTACCGCAGCATGTTGGTGCCATGTCATGACACCATGCCAAGTTTCATGATTTTCAGGCGTGTTTTGGATTTACAGGAATTAAAAAACCAAGTTTCTCAATCTTTCCGGCCGAGCCACGACGCCCAGATGTTTGAATTTCATTCCCATTTCTTGCATGGGACCTATAAATTCATCCAAAGACACACATGTGATTTTTCAACAAACTTTGGTGCATTGGAGCATGTGCTTGTAGTTCAAATTTGAATTATGCACATTAAATGCCCAGAAACTCAATTAATGCATAAAAATGCCAAACGAACCCGGAATAATTCCAAATTTAAACACGACACTCATGTACTAGTTGCATGTTCACTGTACGTAAATGTTCTAGCAATTCAAACACCATCCTTTCCCTCTGTAACACCATTTTGTCTTTCAAAACATAAAGAAAAAAATCAGGTATACCACAAACAGTTTACTAGAAAGAATAGTATGGGATTCGATATAAAATATCTTGGTGCACCGTCTTGTCTGGCTTACACAGGAAGCTTCGTCGTCTACAGTCCACCGCCCCCGCTTGAACCACACTTGCGCATCAGTTTCTCGCGGCACCGAGCGAAATTTTTTTGCCACCGCGGAAATATCTATCTTCCCGCCCCCTCCCTCCTACCAAAAGCCACATTTCCACTGTTCCTCCGTGCTTTCCAAGTTCAAACGCTCACTTCTGCTTACTGGCAGCTCAGCCTCCTCGCCGGCGACCCTTCTTCTTGGAGCGCCGCCTCCTCGCCGGCTACCCTTCTTCTTGCAGCGCCGCCTCCTCGTCGGCGACCCTTCTTCTTCCAGCGTCGCCTCCTCACCGGCGACCCTTCTTCTTGCTGCGCGGCCTCCTCGCCACAGACCCTTCTTCTTGCTGCGCGACCTCGTCGATATGGTCAGGTAATCCACACCCCACCCGCACCATCCTCCTCCTTTCCCATCCCACATGCCCCGACCGATGGCGCGACACCTTCCACTGAAATCACTACTCCCTCCTCCAATTAAGCGCCGCCCATAGCCATTTTGCACGCAGTATAACGTGGAGCTCAATAGCATGCGGCCGCACGCACGCACGAGGTTGCTATGGCTGCCATGTGTGTGGACCGCCAGATCTTGGAGGAGCACCTCGTCTTCGAGGCCACCGTCGACACCGCCACGCGGTTGTCTACTTTAAAATACAGTTCGTGATGTTTTCTTGAGGCCACCGCCAGTGCCTTCTAGTGATTTGTCGTCTGTAATGTTAATATGCAATCTGATGTTCAGTTAACAGTTTGGTCCTCTGAAATGTAATGTTCAGTTAACACTTTGGTCCAACAATTGCTACATTTCGTAGTACTGTTCTCAAGCATACTTTGTTTTGTTAATTCACTTATCTTCTAGTACATGTTTCTATTCTGCAATTTCATGCTCAGTTAACTATTTTGGTTCATTTGGTCTGCTGTCCATTTAACTATTTGGTTCAGTTCTGCAATTTGATTTTCATTTGTTGTGGGTACAATTTTGTATTGTTATGCATGTGACACCAATCGAATTTGGCTGTATTCGATACATATTCTACTGATAGTATGGCAACTCTCAGTTAACCTGATCAAGATCTTCCTTATGTGTGTTGCAGGGAAACAATGGGAGACACTGCATTTTACCATCGAGGTTTGTTCAAGCAGGGTCCTTTGGCTAATAGCACATTATTGTGCAGTTGCAGGAATCATTCTAATATTTAGGTTTCTTACAATTTTGTCTTGCACGTGTAGGTCTTGTTGTAAGAGGCTTAGACCCACTGTTCGACCCATTTTGCATATAGGGAAATGAGATGTCCATGAATATCAGTCAAGTCAAGAAACTCAGAAAGATTGTTAGGATGTAGAAACTTGCGACGAATAACAGCAAGATCTTTGTTTGCACAGTGAAGAAGACATCAGTCAACTATAGGATGGTACCAACTCTTTTACCTTGTTTTTACCCCTTGCGCCATTTCAAAATTTACAACAGCGATTTATGCATAGCTTTGTTTTCAGTACTTTTCAAAGCAGTTCACCGATGATTACCTCTCAAACCACCTGCATGGTCAAGAGGCGAGGAAGGTTGTCACGCCCAATATGCGACACTATCCTAAAGAGACTCGAAGGTCCAACCAAGGATAGAACCGCGTATCGACACGCTTTTGCAAGGTGGATATCATTACATCAAACCATTACATAATAGATGGGGATACATACAAAGCATACAAATGCCGCAAGAATACATCATCATCATCATCATCATACATGAGAACAACATTCGGCTACGGATGAAACACAAACAGAAACTCAAATGACATCCACCCTGCTAGCCCAGGCTGCCGACCAGGAACCTATCCCTCGAACAAGGAAGAAGCGGAACAAGAACTCCAAAACAATAAACATCGCTCTTGCATCATGATCATCGCATAACCTGTACCTGCAACTGTTGGTGTAGTAATCTGTGAGCCACGAGGACTCGGCAATCCCATTACCATGGGTATCAAGACTAGCAAAGATTAAACGGTAAGGAAGGGGTACAGTGGTGAGGTTGCAGCAGCGACTAAGCATGTATGGTGGCTAACTTACGAATACAAGAGTAAGATGAGAAACTACGCAAACGGTCGCCAACTAGTAATGATCAAGAAGTGATCCTGAACTACTTACGTTAAAACATAACCCAACCGTGTTCTCCTCTCGAACTTCCCTGAAAAGAGACAATCACGGTTACACAACGCTGTTGGTGTATTTTAATTGAGTTTACTTCAAGTCTGCTACAACCAGATATTGACAAATTCCCATCTGCCACATAGCCGCGGGCACGGCTCTTGAAAGTTTAAACCCTGCAGGGGTGTCCCAACTTAGCCCATGACAAGCTCACGATCCGCGGAGACAATCCTCCATCGCGGCACACCCGATCAGACTCAGAATCTCGGTGCACAAGCCATCTCGACAATGGTAAAATAAAACCAGCTAGACCGCCCGGATGTGCCGACAAATCCCGATAGGAGCTGCGCATATCTCGTTCTCAGGGCACACCGGATGAGACATCCTACGAGTAAAACCAACCCTCGAGTTTCCCCGAGGTGGCCCCGCAGTCTACTCGGTTCAGACCAACACTCAGAGGAGCACTGGCCCGGGGGGTTGATTAAAAATCCACGGGGGTCGGCAAGTCCCTATGCAGGTTTTAGTTGTTATTAGGCAAATGGTAAAACCAATGTTGGGCCTTGCTGGAAGAGTTTTATTCAAAGCAAACTGTCAAGAGGGGCCCATAAACCCTCATCGGTATGACGGAAACTAAGGCGGCAAGAGTGGAACAAAACACCAGGCAAAAGGCCGAGCCTTCCACCCTTTACCAAATATATAGATGCATTAATTAAATAAGAGATATTGTGATATCCCATAATATCCATGATATCAATGTCCCAACATGGAACAACCTGCAACTGCACCTGCAACTAGCAACGCTATAAGAGGGGCTGAGCAAAGCGGTAACATAGTCAAACAACAGTTTGCTAGGATGGTGGAAAAGGTTAGAGGCTGACATGGCAATTTGGGAGGCTTGGTAAACAAGTGGTGGGTAGCGCGACATAGCGATAGCATCGAGACAACTAGCATAGCAAAGATAGTTGTGAGATCCAAGGTGACGGTCATCTTTCCTGAAATCCCGCTAGGAAGAAGAACGAGTCCATGAAGAAGACGAAGCCACGTAGACGAATGAATCCTCAGAATCGCAACGAAACACGAACTATCGAGAAGGAGCACAGCCGGAAAGAAGCAAACAACATGGTAAACACACAACACATAACATGACAGGATGCTACTCATGGCAAGAGATGATGCATACAAGAGCAACACATCAAAGCAAGTTTAAATGAGGCCGGAGACAACATATAACAATTCCGGTAAGACCTCATATGCAAATTTCAAAATTGGTCCAGATCTGATTAGAACACAAAGTTGAAATTGTTAAACATCAAGTTAAAGTGCACCAAGATGATCTACACGATTTTCTAGTCAAGTTACATATAAAGTTCGTTTAATTCGGAGCTACGGCCTAGAAGATATGAGCAAAACAAGTTAAACATGGCATTGATGCTAAATGCATTCAAACAACATCACAAACACTCCAAAGCATGGATGCAACAAGGTAACATGAAACTACATGCAAAACCAAGCAATTTTCATATAGAGCATGCTCAAAACGGAGCAACGGTTCAACACACACACTCAAAACAAGTTTCAAACACAATCTGCCCAAAACAGCAACTAGGCACTTTGCAATCAAGGAAAACAACATGCTACAGGAATCATAAAGACACAAACTTGACATGCACTCAAAGTACAGGCAACATTCTTCAAATATCATTAAGTTTTAGGTTCATAGACATCAAGATTAATCCAATATGATCAATGCAAAAAGCAACTTAATAATTCGGATTATGACAGTGAAAAACAGGGCACACATGAGCAGAAATAACATGTTGACATGTTGGAGGTATGAAAAAATGATGATATAGTGCAAGATCATGGCAAACAAAAGCATGGAATTAAAGAACAGATTAAACATGGAAAAAATTATTAATAAGCATCTCCATATGAGCCCTAGATCAATGCCAATCAACAAGACAAGATGCAACATGATATAAGATGATTCTCAGACTTGGAGAAAATCTGGGAATGCAAAACAGTAACATCAACATAGCATGTTTGCAAGCTTGTAACAGAGGTCATATGGAGTCCAAAATTATCAAACTCAGAATGTGAACAAAGTATTCATAGCATAATTCAATTCACGTAATTGGAGCATAACCAAAAGAGGTATATATCAATCAATATCAAGCTCACAACATGGCATCATGAAGTTAACAGAAAACTGGAGCATCATTTAGGCATGTTCATGGCAATGAAAACGTATACTATACGACATGTATGAGGCATAAAAAGGCATGGCATGATAGATCATAACATGTACATCAAAACATCCCAAGTAGGCATCTCCAGATTATGCATGGAATTGATGGTAGCTTCAAGTTAACAAGGCAACATATTGTAACAGTTACAGACTTGGCAAAATTCAATGTCTCAGAAATCAGCAACATCAAGTTGCACACTTCACAAGCTTGTGCTAGTCACCACAAGGCACATAAAAATACATGGATTACACCACTATAAATATGGCATGCAGATTCTCCTAAAACATGTAGACAAGGTGCACAAAAGACAAACACGCAAAATACAAAGAAAAATACAAAACAGCAAGTTATGACAAACTTCAGCAGGTTATATCATATAGCACTCTTACAACGATGATAAAGGCATCAAGATTAACGTTAACAGCATGCAAACTACCCCATCTGCTAGAGCGCTTAGAGACGAACAAGTACGTATCAAGATCATATCATTCGGACACACATGCACATAGTTACAACATGATGAAGATGCACACATGATGTTGAGGACTTGGCCAAATTACTGGAAAAAACACACACGGGCACAATATGCTATATGACGCCCAAAGCGCGGGATAGAGGGGTAGACCGGGCCTCACCTTGCTGGGCCTGGCCCAGGGGAGAGGAGGCCGGGCGGGGTGCTGGGCCGACTGGATCGCTGGGCCGGGGCGCGGGGCCCATGCGAGGAGGATCTCGCCCCCGACCTCCTCCTGAGGCCGAGGCGAGGCATGGCGGCGGCGGCAGCTCGACGGGAGGACGAGGGCGCGGGGCGGTGCCGTCGGGGTGCACCGATGCGAGGCGTGGGCGCCGGCGGGTTGTGGCGTGGCGGGGTGGTGGAGCGGGGTGAGCGGGGCGGCGCAAACGAGCAGCGGCGGCGGCGGATCTGGTGGTGCGGGGCGGCGACAGCGGGCGGTGGCAGCGGTGAG
>NC_057811.1:369538672-369558537 GCF_018294505.1 Triticum aestivum | reverse complement strand
CGCGAAAGGCAGCGGTTCTGAGGTGGCGCCTCGCAATTGGCCCGGGCGACGTGGAGGTGGACATGTCCGGCACGGGCGGATGTGTCCGGCGGTGCGGGGAGATGGTAGACTAGGGTTTGGATTGCGAATTTCGGGGGAGAGGGTGTTTATATAGGTAGAGGGAGCTAGGAGAGTCCAAATGAGGTGCGGTTTTTGTCCACACGATCGTGATCCAACGACGGAGAGCATGGAGTGGGTTTAGATGGGCTAGTGGGCTATTATGAAGGGGTGCTGGGCTGCAAAGAGAAGGGGGTTACGCGGTATGGTTAGCCGTTGGGGCATCAAACGACCTCCAAATGGAACAAAATTTGACAGGCGGTCTAGCAGTGATAAATCAAGGCCACTCGACAAATCTCGGCCCATTCCGAGAATATTTTTCTCCCGCTCACGAAACAAGATCTGAGAGGTGCAACGGGTGCATGTGAGAGTGTCGGAAGTCGAAACGGACAACGGAGAAAGTGACCGGATGCAAGAGACGAACATGAATGCAAATGAGATGCACATGATGACATGGCAAGATGCAACACGCAAGCAAAAGACATGGCAACGACGGCGAATCACTGGAAGACACTTGGCGCATCGGACTCGGGGCGTTACAACTCTCCTCCACTAACAAAGGATCTCGTCCCGAGATCTTAGGAACGAGACGGAAGAGAAAGAGGACAAGGTGAAACAAGAATTCAAGAGAGAGGATGAACAAAGTTGAGAACACTCGAGTAGAAAAGAGGAAGGCAAATATGAAGAGAATCAAAAGCTTAAGGAACAAGCTGGACTATGAAACCACTCTGGTTAGAACAAGATAGAAAATAAATACACACGAAAGAATTGTGATAGCAACCCGGTAGAACATGGAATGAAATAGAACATGAACTCGAGAAGATGGGGCGACAATTGACGAGAGGAACAACACCATGTCTCTGGAAGAATTGGAAGTGTTGAATGAAAAGAACGAAGAAGAAATGACATCTTCCACCACAATTGAGTTTGGAAAGCATCCTTGCAAGGAAGGATTGAACAGAGTTGTTGGAAATTCAACAACAAAAAGAATAAGGTTGTTGTGGACTTATTGAAATCATCTCCAAAATATGAGGCGATAACCGGCCACAAACGGAAATGATTGAATAGCTGAGAAGAAACGAAGAAATGCAAAACTCCACTTCAAAAGAATACGGAGAATTAATTGCGCTTCGAGATGCAAGAAGAAAAGATACCTAAGCTCCTCCAACAAGAATCTTGATGAACATTTGAAGAATGAATTAAATCCTGAAGAACCACCGTGAAGAACTCCGTTAACAAAAGGATGAAAGAATAAGATTAAAGCCTTGCGATGATTTAGATGGAGCTTCGCGACGACACAAACAAGAAAAAACTTGGAACTCCGGAAAAGAAAAGATGAACAACTTAGAGCCAAGAGATTATTTATCATGACAATCTCCGAAAAGAGGAGATAGATCAACTTGAAGAAAGAAGGATAAGAATTATGTTATGCTTATCCTTCATCAATTAAATTGATGAAAAGCAATGGATTTTCATACTACTTATTAACATTGGAAAAGATTAAGGGGAGATATAGCGCAAAACTTGGGAAGGTCTTCCTGAACCACCGGTCGGATTGGAAAGAACGAAAGAATAGATATGATAAGAACGGAAGTGAAAATCTTAAACGAACCACCGTGAGAATTGAAACGGATGATGAGAAGAGAATGAATCACCGGGAAGCATTACAGACGCATGAAGATACTTGAAGGAATCAAGATGCAAGAGAACGAAGATATTGTGAACTGGTTAAAGAACGCTTGAACGAAGCACCGGTACAAATATGGAAACGAACGAAGCTGAAAACTTGGAACGAAGAAATATTTTGAAATAGAGGCCTCCGGATAATCGAAACAGAAAAACAATTCCTGAAAAAAAAACTCCAGATGGGTAAGAAAAGAATCGCACGATTGGACACAATAAGAGGAAAGCAACAGCTAGCACCACAATTCTCCGGGAGAACGGACAAGATTTAGAGGAAAAACTCTTCTTCGGTCTTCAAATGTTGATAACGACGACGAGGAACACCACCAAAATTGTTGAGATACTCCGGGAGAATGAAAAGCGAAGAGGTTGAGCCAATAATGAAAATAATTTGAAATCGATCTTGGAAAAACGTCTGACTGATGAAATTCATTCTTATGTCAAACTTCGAAAGGAATTTGAGAATAACTCCGGGACAATTAGAAGAGTCAGGTAAGATCCTGGGAAAAAACCTGTGGCTTAGGGCCCACTGAAAAGAAAACGCCGTTGGAAAGGATCGGTTGAGAGAGAGATGATGCACCGGAATGATTGAAAGACTCGAATGAGGTGACAACCTCGAATTAATTGAAGGCAAACCACGAATCTTCTGAGATGTCTTGGGCACTCCGGAAGGATAAACTGGCGAGAGGCGAACGAGCAAGGGAAAACACTTAAGCCAAGGAAAAGAATACGATCAACAATGAGAAACTTGAATTGAATCCACCGGAAAGGAAAACGAGATGAACAATGATGAACTAGACTTGAATTCACCGGTTGAGACAATTGAGGAAAGACTGAAGAGGCTCTGCACAAATGAAATTGATGCTTGAATAGAGGCTCAGACTTCGGGAATAAAAGGAGTGGGCGGGCGGGAAAACAAAGGCAACTTGGAACGGGGAACCGACGAATAACTTGAAGATAGGAAAGCACCGTTTGAAATAAGTGAGGAAGGAATGCAAAGGTTTCGCACGAGTAGGATGGATACTCGATTAAGGACTCCGACTTCAAGAAGAAAAAGGGTGGGCGGGTGGGAAAAAGAAAGACAACTTCGGATGGGGAAACAACATCGTTGAGAAAGAACTGAGGATCGACCTCGCAAAAGATGAAGGGGATCGAATCAACTTGACGAGAAATGCACTGGATGAAAAGAGCTGACATCGCAACTAACGAAAACTAACCGCGTGATCCTAAAAAAATTGAAGGGGAAGAGGAGTATATCAAAACACCTACGTCAAGATTTTCTCACCAGAGCGACAAAGGGGGTTGAGGAGTAAAAAGAATTCCTACTCTCCGATATAACTAGACTCCAAAAAAGTTTTCTTCTAGACGCGACAACAGCTAAACTATACGATCAAACAAGGGGGCTCCTAGGGTCGGTCGAGGCTCTCATACCAACTTGTCACACCCAATATGCGACACTATCCTTGGTGGGACCTTCGAGTCCCTTTAGGATAGTGTCGCATATTGGGCGTGACAAAGGTATTCATTCAACACCCACGGTACAATATTGAAGTCTTGCTGAAGAGGACGAAGGTTGGGCGGGCAATTATCCATAGCCGCTGGCCTAAAGTTGTCAGGACATTCAACATCACTGAAGGCTCAATATTTGCCTTCCGCTTCTACAGTTTCCCAGATGAGATTCATCTGTCTATTTATCGTGTATGATGCTACTTTCGAAAAGTTTTTTATGCTGCATGTGAAACTTGGTGCTGTTGTGTAATGTCATAACTGAGTGCCGAAGCTATCTGATGTAATTCGATTATGAAATCCTGGTTGCTTTTATACGGATATGAAATATCTTGCGTGTTTCAAAGAAATGTCAGTTTGATTAGTACATGGATTATCAATAATAGGCTAATTACCCTGCTTATTGGGGTTTTCTATTGCAGACGGTTACTCAGACAGCACCGTGGGCAATGAACTCAAACAACCCGCACGGTTTGTAGAAAGTAGGCGTGTTCGATCAACTAACAATCACACACGGCTTCCGGCAGCGCTCTATTTGCGTTAGGCCACCTTGCACAAACGTTTCCACACAAAGAACTGTGTGTGATATACATACCTACGGAAATGTTTTTCTAGGATTCACCGTGTGGGATGTACATACCTACAGAAATGATTTTCTGCGATTCACCGTGTGGTATGTACATACCTACGGAAATGATTTTCTGGGATTCACCGTGTGGGATGTACATACCTACGGAAATGATTGGGTTTCGATGACTCACCCGATCGCAAACGGCCCCAGCCTGTGTCCTAGGAGGGCCTATCCCCGACGATTTCTGGGTCATGTGGGAAGGACCCCCCTATCGCCCACACTCACTTGGCGACGGTTCCAAATGTCGTCGCGGAAGGGGTTAAAAACCGTTTGTATAGCACGTCGCTGTACCAGTGGCTACCCTCCCGAACAAAGTACTCCATTTCCTGTGGCGCCTGTCTACTCACATCTTACCACTTCGAATGAAACTCTAGTGCAGAGGTATGAAAGTGGATACTCTTTGCCCTCTGTGTTTTAGGTTGGACGAAGATGCTGGGCACTGTTTTCCTAAATGCAAGAAAGTAAAGGAGGTGTGGAGGAAAGCTCTGCTGGAACATGTTAGACTACAACTAATTAGTTGCAATGATGCCACAAGATTTATGGATACAATCTTTAGTTTAAATGAGGAAGATAAAATTAATACATGCATCCTTCTTTGGCGTTGGTGGCACCAGAGAAATAATGCAAACATGGGAGATACTATTGAAACTTCTGATGAGATATGCTCCTCAATTAATTACCATGTCATGAATTTTTTGAAGGAGAAGAAAATAGAAGGAAAACAGAAGCAACAAATTACACAGAAATGGTCCCGGCCTCCACCCGAAACCTTGCAAGTTAACACAGATGGTGTGTTTCAAAAGGACTCAAATACTGCGGGATGGGGCTTTGTAATCAGAGATGAACGTGGAGAAGTTAAGGCTGCTGGAGCAGGCAGTCTGGAGAGGGTCATGGATGCACTACATGTTGAAGCTTTGGCACTACTGCATGCCATCAACACAGCAAGTCAAATGGGATGCCACAAAGTATTGTTTGAAACTGATTCTGCACAACTGAAGACTGTGGTGACAACTGAAGAATATGATTTGGCGGTTCTAGGAGCTATATTTAGAGATATAAAATTTCAGTTGTGTGTAGGTTTCACTAAGGTACGTGTCATTTCGTGTCCTCGGACTTGTAATTCTGTAGTGCATTGTTTAGCTGCGCACGGTGCTAATATGGAAGCTGGAACCTATGAGACTTGGCTGGGACAGTTACCAAACTTTGTATTGAATGTTGTTGCTGGCGATTTGCCCAGTGGCACCTTATAATGGAATACGACGTGTCAAGAAAAAAAGAAACCATGGTATGGCCAATGGCTCTCACACAATACATCACGGCATCTTCGGCATTGCCACCGCGCACCACCTCCGCGATGCCACACCGCAACGCAGGATCGACGCTATCTGCCTCATCCACCCAAAATTAGGGCTCCGGAGAGACAAAGAAGCGGCGACTACAGCACAAACCTCACATCAACCGTGGTTCCCTCAGGACAAGACCATTTCCAAAGTGATGCCCCCAAGAGAGTGCACGCCACAAGTGGCATCATTGCCCAACTGAGGAGTCTCATATATGAGGTTTTCCCCAGAAGCTTTGATCTGGGGGAAGAGAACAACACCTTTGCAAAGCCTTTGAGAAGGTTACAACGGCCGGAGGCGTTGACCCAGTCATCTCGCACCACCCACTGGGTCCAGCTGGCCCACCTTGTCTTTCGCCACCGTGCCACCATGCACGTGCAGCCGCTACCACATGGGGAGCAACACGGAAAGAGCTCATATCGGCCTGCACACCGGTAGGAAACCATAGACTACCACACACCAGCCGCACCAACGCATCATGGTCGATGCCCCGAATCAGTCGTCGGCTGGACCAATGAGTAACCATCATGCCACGCGAGAAAGTGAAGCGCCCCACCGCCACCTTCCCCAGAGCTGGCGTGAGCTTCGTTGGCCGCTCCTCTAGTAGCGGCGACGACGGCTGGGGTTCTTGCAAGAGGCTCCTCCTGGAGACGACGCGGGCATCTGGTCCAATTTTTTAGGGTGCTCAGCTCTTGTTCTTGGAATATACCTAGCTAATTTACAATCCCATCCCAAATACCCTAATTTCTCTTGAAAGAGGATTTTGTCTCGCTTTATAGATAAAATGACACCGCCAAACGATACAAGGTGTTGAGGAAATCCTCATACGGGTTGATCGAAGGAAAACTAGACTACATACAACCAACAAGACCAACATGGTACATAGGTGCGCTACTAGATGCCACCCACATGTCATAGAGAAAAAGCACAAGAGTGGTCAAACCACCACTAGAAGAACATAAAAACTAACACCCAATGAACTCGTCTCTCATGGGAGAAACCGCCGGCTTATGCCTTAAAGTTTCCATCGAATTGTCGTAGGAGAAATCCATGCGCCCTCATGCTTCGGATCATGGAGCACCGCCCTGCCGGTGAACAGAAGGGACATGGAGAATAGATGACACAATCACGTGTAAATGAGAAGATACCAACAAGGGGCCCAATGCATGTTGCTGAGGGGACTTCAAGCGATGATTGAAGCCATCCCAAAGAACGTTGCCACGACCGACAAATCCGCACTCATTGACGACACCCCCAGGAGAGCTACGACGAAATTTTGCCATCTTAACTTACTTCACCGTGCTCTTGAGTTATGCTACATAATTTTGTGAGAATCCTTGATGTTGTGCTATGCTGCGCTGTGGGGACCTTTAGTTGAGAATTGATGCGTTCTGCACTTGTTCTTATATTGCCTGAAGTGCTAATCCTAGAATCGGTATGTGTTTTACTGTTTGCACTGATGTGTTACTTAAGAATATGATACATTAAAACCAAGATCAATTCGGGATTGTCTGGCCTGGGCCTTTGAGTATATCCATCAATGCCAATAGTCAAAAATGGAAATTATTGTTCTCAAACTTGATTTTGAAAAGGCCTTTGACATGATTGAACATGACAGCATTTATGATATTTTGAAGGCAAAGGGATTTGGATAGAGTTGGTTGATGTTGATCAAGATGATTTATAGCTCTGGATTCTCCTCAACCCTTCTATGGTATACCAGGGAAAAATGTCGTTGTAGAAGAGGAGTAAGACCAGGATTCCTCTCTCTCCTTTGATTTTTTTGCTCACTATAGATTTGTTGCAATTTGTCCTGAATGAAGCAACGCATGCCGGGTTTATCCAAGCCCCTACCTTTACTCAATCAAACCCTTACTACTCGTGATACAATATGCATATGATATAATCCTTAATCATGCCTGCCATTCAAGGTCAAGTAGTGAAAGTAAACAATCTCTTGAAGCACTTTGCTGCCCAAGTTGGTATCAGAACTAATTACCACAAACCAGTTTTGGTCCCCTTGAATGTTGCTGAGGAAAACCTGAACCACATTTTAACCACTCTTGGGTGTAAACAAGGTAGCTTGCCTTTAACCTATCTAGGGTTACCTCTAAATGCTAGCAGACTTAAAATTGAAGGGTTCCTCCCATTTATTAGCAAATTGAAAGGAGAATAATTAGATGTTCTACTATGCTCTCATATGATGGCAGATTTATGTAATCAAATATGTTTCCTTTGCCCTTCCCATTTTCTTCATGAGCACTTTGGCACTACCAGTGGCTATAATTGAGCAGATCAATAGGCTGATGATGCATTTCTTTTGGAGAAAATGTGGACAAGACCAGTCTGTACTAGCTCTTATTGCTTGGGCAAAGGTTTGTAAGGCAAAAAATCAGGATGGGTTGGGCATTCTGGATATTTCAAAGCACAACAAAGCCTTAATGATTAAAAACCTTCACAGTTTTTTAAACAATGAGAACTTTCCATGGGTCAACTTAATTTGGGAATCATACTACTCTGCCTACCTCCTTCGTGATAGTCCAGTTGGTTCCTCCTGGTGGAAGAACTACCTAAAGATTATGACCGTTTATAAAGAGCACTCATATTGCAAATCGGGAAATGGACATTCTACTTTGCTGTGGAAAGATAATTGGTTAGATAAACCACTGGTTGAGAATTTTCCTAAGATGTATTCTTTAGTAAAGGATGAGGGCCAAACAGCTGCAAGTTGGATAAATTTTGATGACCCTTCTCAGTTCATTCACACCCCTATTTTGGAGCAAGCATTTGCGCAACATAATGAGCTATTGGTGCTATTAGATCTGCACATGCCCGCAAAGAAATGATCTTTGGATTGGACAGGTCCAAAACTCCAAATACTCGTCCATTAAGATGTATCATTAATTAGGAGAAGACAATCATGACCAAGCTCTGTTCAAGGATCTATGGAAAACTTCCAATAGGCTCAGGTATAAAATCTTTTCTGGCTTCTTCGTGATAGAGTCAATACAAGGAACTTCCTGGGAAGGAAAAGTTTCTACTTGGACTGTTACAACTATGTGTTTTGCAATGAGAATGCAAAGGATGTGTTAAAACATCTATTTTGGGACTGTACTTTTGCTCAGGACTGCTGGAACAGTATTACTCCAAACAACGAAAGGGGAATCTCAATTTTTATGACATGCTCCTAGCATAATGTCAGCCTCCCATTAAATTTTCTTTTGGATATAGTTATCCAGGGATGTTGGAATACTTGGTTGTAAAGAAATGGAAAGCTCTTTAGAAGGGAGGTGCCAAGTATCAGTTGTTGGAAATACAGACACAAATCTGATATGTCACTGCTGGAACATAGGATCAAGCCCAAATACTTGGTTAGTTTAAGGCAGTGGATTAACTCTCATCTAGTATGAGTGTTGTACTAGTAGTTCACAATTGGTAATCTGATGACACCAAGGGAAGGAATTGGTTAAGTTAGGCTTAGTTCTCTTTATTTTTCTTTTATTTTTTTCTTTTGCTATAAATACTTATCTTAAGTAAGATTAATGAAAACATGTTGGAAATATTAGCACCTTTCCGATTAGACTAATCCACGAGTATACGGTAAACATGGCAATCATAGTATGCAACTCATACCGATACCTAAGCATGCGAGCACGTACGATACATAGAATCGAAACATCTATGAACACAGCATATACGGCTTGCACAAGAATGAGTAATTGAGGGATGAACAAATCATACCCTCTGGTTGGCCAGACCAACGTGGCGGTGGCAGCAGTAGCCTCGGCGTCGTCTGTGGACTTCTTCTTGGCGGTGGCATCTTCGACCATGGTGTCCATGCAAGGGAAGTAGTGGAAGCAAAAGAGGACGGAGACGGGGACGCATCGGGAGTACTCACATCAAGATGCTCCCTAAAAACCTTATTGCCATTCTCCTGGGCGGGACCTCAAAGGACAGGGTTCTGGAGGCACCTGCTCTCCCGAGCAACCGTGCACACGGTCGTCGGGATGGGATCGCCGGAAGCAGCACAGAGAGAGGAACAGTAGATGATGGCTAGGGTTGTGCAGGAGGAAGTGAGTGAGTTAGTTTTCACTCCACTAGCCCGCGCCTCCTTATATAGGTCGTTAGGACATTGGCTCTACTGCGGCAGCTTGTCAATTAATTCGAGATTAATTAACCATTTCTGACCGGAAAAATAAGGCTCGGCTTAGCTCATTCCCGCAACCCGCGACGCGCGCGTCTCGTGACGAGGTGAGGCGAGGTGTGGCGAGGCGAGGCGGGCAGAGGAGGAGGAGTGCACGTATATAGCTCCTCTTCCTAAGCTCCCAATGGCATATGGTAGAGCAGCCCTTATAAAGGGGTCTCACTCTCACTCCACTAGCATTATGGTACTAAACTTCCCACCACTTGCCATGCACCTAAATGGGCATTAGATTAACCAGGGATTATTGCCTTATATGGGCCTAAGCCCATCTATAATCCAACAATCCTCCACCATATCTCGAGGTACATAAGTTTGTCAACTGTTCCAAACAGTGTTTGATATACCAGAATTTTTCGTGAAGACTGTCAAGTTGAACTTCCACCTAAAGCAACAGGATTAGACTTCTTCACAACTAAACAATGGACTATGCCTTGAATTGTCAGTTTAGCGTGCAGAAGTTTCGCCTATTGTCAGCTGATATGTGGCTGTTGAAGGCTAAACCCCATGGGTGGAGCTTATTAGTCATACTCCTTACCTTCTCATGAGCTTCCTAGAGATTACCCAATATCATAGACTATGACCAGCAATCAGGCTCACATAGGTGTGTTCCTCCAAAGAACACTCTGTAGGATAGCATCTTGCTTACGCAAGCTTTGAAACACATTAAGATAAAAGTCATCCTGCCTTACAGATTATGAGAGTATTGCATCTCCAACGGAGTATGTTAGTAAGGATACTCTCCTGAGTTGATCGCTGGATTTTTTCCCATGTCCTAATTCACGGGATCTCCGATCACATAGGTTGGGTTACCTCCATGGCAACTTACGTGGCTCTCATGCCCGTCTCCCTCGATGCATTTTCTATCACAATCCTTGATAGCCCTTTCGTGAAGGGATCTGCCAGATTCTTAGTCGTTTGGATGTAATCCAATGCTATCACTCCGGAGTTTATAGAATGTCAGACGGATTTTAATCTTCTTCTTATGTGCTTTGTGGATTGCATGTTGTTCTTTCAACTCTTAGCCATGGAAATCACTGTTTGATTGCCATAGTTCATAAGGATAGTTGGGACTGGCTTATCAACCACTGGGAAATCCATCAAGAGCTCTTGAAGCCATTCTGCTTTGACGCATGATGTGTCTAATGCTCTGAGTTCTGCTTCCATAGTCGGTCTTGTTAAGATCGTCTGCTTCTAAGACTTCCAGGAAACAGGACCACCACCTAGTGTGAAGACATGTCCGCTTGTGGCTTTGATCTCATCAGCATTAGATATCCAATTTGAATCACTATACCCCTAAAGCACCGCCTGCTACCCAAAATAGTGAATTCTGTAGTTCACAATACCTTGAAAATAATGCATCACTCGCTCAACAGCATGCCAATGCACATCTCCCGGATTGGAAACAAACCGGCTCAGTTTGCACACAACAAATGAGATGTGAGGACGAGTAGCACAAGTTAGGTACACGAGTGAACCAACACCTGAGAATATCTTAGTTGATCTATAGTTGTGCCTTCGAATTTTCAAATCCGCACACTAGGATCATATGGTGTTGGAGAAGGTTTGCAGTTCGAATATCCAAATCGACTCAAAATCTTCTCAACATAGTGGGATTGCAAAAGTATAATTCCACCCTCATTATCCCTCGGTAGATTGATGTTCAAGATAACATCATCCACGCCCAGCTCTTTCATATCAAAGTTATGAGATAGAAAAGCCTTGACCTCCTCAAAGACTTTGAGGTGGGTCCCAGATATCAGTCTGTCATCGACATACAGACACAGTATAACTTGTTTGCCCCCACCATAGCGATAGTATACACATTTGACAGCTTCGTTAACAATAAAACTAGGAGACGTCGAAGTGTTATTGAACTTCTCATGCCATTGCTTAGGCACTTGTTTTAGGCCATACAAAGATTTCAATCGCTTGCACACCTTCCTTTTCTGACCATTTACTACAAAGCCATCTAGCTATTACATGTAAATTTCCTTGTCTAGCTCCCCATTAAGGAAAATCGTCTTAACATCCATCTGATGGACGAGAGACCATGCGAGGCAGCCAACGAGAGTAACACTCGAATGGTTGTCAGTCTAGACACATGTGAGTAAGTATCAAATAAATCTTCTTCTTCTTTATGGGTATAACCCTTGGCCACAAGCCTAGCCTTGTACTCCTCAACAGTACCATCGGGCCTAAGCTTCTTTTTGAACACCCACTTACATCCCAATGGTTGGCAACCATAAGGACAATTAGTAATCTCCCATGTCCCGTTAGCCAAGATGGAATCCATCTCGCTACGGACCACATCCTTCCAGTAGTCGGCATCCAGTGATGCATAAGCTTTTGAAATGGAACTACGAGTGTCCTCATCCACGAGGTACACGAGGAAATCATCACCAAAGGACTTTGCAGTCCTTTGTCCCTTTCTCCGGACAGGAGCTTCCTCGCCATCCTCCGTGGAACTTTCATCACTTTTGTGCTCATAATATTCCATCGGAATGACAGGTTTAGGAGTCTCATCATATCCAGTCTAGAAGTGCTTTGCATATCTCTCATGGGGAAAATATCCTCAAAGAATGTAGCATCTTTAGACTCCGTGATACTACCGACCTTCATGTTGTGTACATCATATTTCACCACTAGAAATCTATAGCCGACGCTATGCTTTGCACCAGAAAAACGCAGTCAACGGTCTTTGGTCCCAACTTACGCTTTTTGATTATCGGCACATTGACTTTCGCCAAACAGCCCAAGTGCACAAGTAAGGAAGTTTAGTTCTTTTCTTTTCCCATTGCTCATAGGGAGTAGTCTCATTATCCTTCGTGGGAACTTTATTGAGGACATGACATCATGTCAATACAACCTCCCCCACCATGCCTTGGATAAACCCAATGTATGTAACATGGCGTTAACCAAAACTGTCATAGTACGGTTTTTCCTTTCGGCAACCCCATTTGACTGGGGTGAATTGGGAGGCGTCCTCTCATAAATAATACCGTGTTCCGCATAGAATAAATTGAACTCGTTAGAAAAGTACTCTCCACCACAATCAGACCGAACTCGTTTTATTTTCTTTTGAATTTGGTTCTCAACTTCTGCCTTATAGATTTTAAAGTAGTGCAGAGCCTCATCCTTAGTATTTAACAAATACACATAGAAAAATCTAGTGGAATTTTCAATCAACGTCATGGAATATTTCTTTCCACCTTTAGTCAACACACCATTCATCTCGCACAAATCTGAATGTATGAGCTTGCCAGGTGTCTCTCCTTCGTAGGCTTGTGAGGCTTGCGAGGTTGCTTAGCTTGCACACACGCATGGCACTTAGAGCCTTTGGCTAAAGTGAAACTCGGGATTAGATCCATCTTAGCTAGCCGCATCATACAACCGAAAGTAATGCAATAAAGACGTGAATGCCAAACCTCAGATTCGTTCACATTAGAATGAATTTGGTTCATGACTTTATTACAGAAATCCTCCAGGGAAAGGCGGAAGAAAGCACTGCAATCATATCTTTTTTCCAACAAACAGTCCATACCAATATACGACTACATTATTGGACTCGAATACTAACTTAAACACTTCTTTAAATAGAAGGGAGCCACTAACGAGATTCTTCTTGATGGTGGGAACATACTGCACGTCCTTCAGTTGCACGATCTTTCTCGAAGTAAACTTATGATCTACCATGCCAACACCATGAATAGAAGCATGCGAGTCATTCCCCATCAAGACGAAACAATCTCGTGCGACCTTGTAAGAATAGAACAAATACACATCAGCACACACATGAATCTTGGCCCCGGTGTCAACCCACCAATCGGTGGACTGACAAATTGAAAGTACGGTAACCAGATTATCATACTAAGATGCCCCATCATTGTAGCTCAGAGTGACATTGACAGACTTGTAGTCCTGTCCTAACTTCTTGTACTTGTTTAGGCACTTGTTTGCCCAATGTTCCTTTGAACCACAAGTAAATGAGTCATCTCTTTTTTTGCCTTTCTTCTTACCCTTCTTCTTGAAGGCAGTGTTATTTCCCTTGAACTTGTGGAAATTCTTCTGCACCATATTGGCGCTTGAAGAACCCTATGCCCCTTTCATGTGTGAGTCCTTTGCTCTCGAGTTCTGCTCAGCACTTAGATGGCAGATGGCATCCTCAACAGAGAATTCACGTCTCGAGTGCTTGAGAGAAGTAGCAAAGTTTCTTCAACCAGGAGGAAGTTTTGAAATAATGCAACCCGCGACAAACTTGTCCGGTAACTCACACATCAGGAGCTCCAGCTCCTTAGTGATGCACTGTATCTCATGAGCTTGGTCCAATACAGAACGGTTATCAACCATCCTGTAATCATGGAACTGCTCCATGGCATACAGTTCGCTTCCAACATCGGTTGCGCCGAACTTAGCATCCGGCGCATTCCACAAGTTTTGGCAACACGCATATGGAGATATGCGTCAACCAACTTGTCTCCGATCACAATAAGAACGGTTGCACAAAGATGGTAGTTGCCTCCCTAAACACCTTGTACTGTTTTGGAACAATCGTTTCCGTAGGAGACACGCCACCAACCCAGAACACGTTCATTGTTGTGAGCCACAAGTTGGTCCTCGTCTGCCAATGCTTAAAATGCATTGCGGTAAACTTTTCCGGTTTCAGTGTAGTGATACGTCTCCAACGTATCTATAATTTTTTATTGTTCCATGCTATATTATATTCTGTTTTGGATGTATAATGGGCTTTATTATACACTTTTATATTATTTTTGGGACTAACCTATTAACCGGAGGCCCAGCCCAAATTGCTGTTTTTTGCCTATTTCAGTGTTTCCCAGAAAAAGAATATCAAATGGAGTCCAAGCGGAATGAAACCTTCGGGAACGTGATTTTTGGAACAAACGTGATCCAGAGGACTTGGAGTCCATGTCAAGAAATCAACGAGGAGAGCACGAGGCAGGGGGCGCGCCTACCCCCCCCCCAGGCGCGCCGTCCACCCTCATGGGGCCCACGTTGCTCCGCCGACGTACTTCTTCCTCCTATACATACCTACGTACCCCCAAACCATCAGAAGCATCCACGAAAACCTAATTCCACCGCCGCAACCTTTTGTACCCGTGTGATCCCATCTTGGGGCCTTTTTCGGCGTCCTGCCGGAGGGGGCATTGATCACGGAGGGCTTCTACATCAACACCATAGCATCTCCGATGATGTGTGAGTAGTTTACCTCAGACCTTCGGGTCCATAGTTATTAGCTAGATGGCTTCTTCTCTCTCTTTGGATCTCAATACAAAGTTCTCCATGATTCTCGTGGAGATCTATTCGATGTAATCTTCTTTTTGCGGTGTGTTTGTCGGGACCGATGAATTGTGGGTTTATGATCAAGTTTATCTATGAACAATATTTGAATCTTCTCTGAATTCTTTTATGTATGATTGGTTATCTTTGCAAGTCTCTTCGAATTATCAGTTTTGTTTGGCCTACTAGATTGATCTTTCTTGCAATGGGAGAAGTGCTTAGCTTTGGGTTCAATCTTGCGGTGTCCTTTCCCAGTGACAGCAGGGGCAGCAAGGCACGTATTGTATTGTTGCCATCGAGGATAACAAGATGGGGTTTATATCATATTGCATGAGTTTATCCCTCTACATCATGTCATCTTGCTTAAAGCGTTACTCCGTTCTTATGAACTTAATACTCTAGATGCATGCTGGATAGCGGTCGATGTGTGGAGTAATAGTAGTAGATGCAGGCAGGAGTCGGTCTACTTGTCGCGGACGTGATGCCTATATACATGATCATACCTAGATATTCTCATAACTATGCTCAGTTCTATCAATTGCTCGACAGTAATTTGTTCACCCACCGTAATACTTATGCTATCTTAAGAGAAGCCACTAGTGAAACCTATGGCCCTGGGTCTATTCTCCATCATATTAATCTCCCGTCAACAATCTATTTCTTGCGCCGTTTATTTTGCTTTCTTTACTTTTACTCTTTATCATAAAAATACCAAAAATATTATCTTATCATATCTATCAGATCTCACTCTCGTAAGTGACCGTGAAGGGATTGACAACCCCTTTATCGCGTTGGTTGCGAGGTTCTTATTTGTTTTGTGTAGGTGTGTGGGACTCGAGCGTGGTCTCCTACTGGATTGATACCTTGGTTCTCAAAAACTGAGGGAAATACTTACGCTACTTTACTGCATCACCCTTTCCTCTTCAAGGGAAAAACCAACGCAGTGCTCAAGAGGTAGCAAGAAGGATTTCTGGCGCCGTTGCCGGGGAGTCTACGCAAAAGTCAATATACCAAGTACTCATCACAAACCCTTATCCCTCGCATTACATTATTTGCCATTTGCCTCTCGTTTTCCTCTCCCCCGCTTCATCTTTGCCGTTTTATTCGCCCTCCTTCCGTTCGATCTTGTGTTACCATGTGTCTTCTTTTTGCTTGCATATTCGCTTGCTAAAAGTTTATGGATCCTCATCCCCTTGCTAATCTTTTTAAGAGATCCAATTATGATGAACCAATTTCTAGTGATTTGAGTGCACTAGATTATCTTTATGAGGTTTTGCTTGAAACCCGTGAATCCGAAAATTGTGATGAAGAAATTTATGAAGAGATTCACGATAGCTCCTTGAATAAAAAGCATGATTGCAATGATTTTACTATAAATTCTCTTGATGTCAATTATGATAATAATATGCAAAACCCTAAGCTTGGGGATGCTAGTTTTGCTATGTCTAGTACTTGTTGCAATGATCATGATTGGGGTGATTCTTCTTTTGATCTTGAAATTTTATTTAAGCCCCATGATGAATATGAGATTGATAATAATTTTTGCAATAATATTGAAAGTGGGTTTGGAAGAGTGTCAACTTTAGATCCCACATATTTGGAGAATGTTCAATCTTATGGTATTTTTGATAAAAGTGGGTTTGGAGAGGTCATGACTTTAGTTAATGTTAATCCCACTATTTTGGAAGAGTGTCAACTTTGCATGCATGTGGATCATGTTGAAAATATTTATTGTGATAGCTATTTTGTTGAATTTCTTATGATCCCACATGTAATTATTATGAGAGAGGAAAATATGGTTGTAGAAATTTTCATGATAATAAATTACCTCTCGTTATGTTGAGATTGCTATTGTTTCTTTCCACTTCCTTGCATATGCTAGTTATTGGTTGCTATGATAATTTGTTTGCCTATAAGATGCCTATGCATAGGAAGTATGTTATACTTAGATGTGTTTGTCACGTGTTTCATGATGCTCTCTTTGTGCTTCAATTCTTGTCTTTCATGTGAGCATCGTTGAAATCTTATGCCTAGCTAGGGGCGTTAAACAATAGCGCTTGTTAGGAGGCAACCCAAATTTTATTTTAGTTTTTTGCTTTTTGCTTCTGTTTAGGAATAAATCTTTGATCTAGCCTCTGGTTAGATATTTTTGTGTTTTAATTAGTGTTTGTGCCAAGTTAAACCTATAGGATCTTCTTGGATGATAGTTATTTGATCTTGCTGAAAATTCTAGAAACTTTCTGTTTACGAAAACAATTGTTTAAAATCACCAGAACGTGATAAAACACTGATTCCAATTGCAGTAGATCAATAAACAAATTGTCTATGTCTTCCTATTTTGGTAGATTTTTCTGAGTTCCAGAAGTTGGCGTTAGTTACAGATTACTACAGACTGTTCTGTTTTTGACAGATTATGTTTTTCGTGTGTTGTTTGCTTATTTTGATGAATCTATGGCTAGTAAAAGAGTTTATAAACCGTAGAAAAGTTGGAATACAGTAGGTTTAACACCAATATAAATAAAGAATGAGTTCAATACAGTACCTTGAAGTGGTGTTTTGTTTTCTTTCGCTAACGGAGCTCACGAGATTTTCTGTTGAGTTTTATGTTGTGAAGTTTTCAAGTTTTGGGTAAAAGATTTGATGGAATATGGAACAAGGAGTGGAAAGATCCTAAGCTTGGGGATGCCCATGGCACCCCAAGATAATCTAAGGACACAAAAAAGCCAAAGCTTGGGATGCCCCGGAAGGCATCCCCTCCTTCGTCTTCGTCCATCGGTAACTTTACTTGGGGCTATATTTTTATTCATCACATGATATGTGTTTTGCTTGGAGCGTCGTGTATGATTTGAGTCTTTGCTTTTTAGTTTACCACAATCATCCTTGCTGTACACACCTTTTGAGAGAGACACACATGATTCGGAATTTATTAGAATACTCTTTGTGCTTCACTTATATCTTTTGAGCTATATAGTTTTTGCTCTAGTGCTTCACTTATATCTTTTAGAGCACGGTGGTGGATTTGTTTTATAGAAACTATTGTTCTCTCATGCTTCACTTATATTATTTTGCGAGTCCCACAAAACAGCATGGTAATTTGCTTTAATTATGATAGGCATTCAAGATTAGTAAAAAAATCTTATGAGTGTGTTGAATACTATGAGAAGTTGGATGCTTGATAATTGTTTTGAGATATAAAGATGGTGATATTAGAGTTATGCTAGTTGAGTAGTTTTGAATTTGAGAAATACTTGTGTTAAAGTTTGTGATTCCCGTAGCATGCACGTATGGTGAACCGTTATGTGATGAAGTCGGAGCACGATTTATTTATTGATTGTCCTCCTTATGAGTGGCGGTCGGGGACGAGAGTGGTCTTTTCCTACCAATCTATCCCCCTAGGAGCATGCACGTAATACTTTGTTTCAATAACTAATAGATTTTTGCAACAAGTATATGAGTTCTTTATGACTAATGTTGAGTCCATGGATTATACGCACTCTCATCCTTCCACCATTGCTAGCCTCTCTAATACCGCGCACTTTTCGCCGGTATCATAAACCCACCATATACCTTCCTCAAAACAGCCACCATACCTACCTATCATGGCATTTCCATAGCCATTCCGAGATATATTGCCATGCAACTTACCACCATTCCGTTTGCTATGACACGCTCCATCATTGTCATATTGCTTTGCATGATCATGTAGTTGACATTGTATTTGTGGCAAAGCCACCGTTCATAATTCTTTCATACATGTCACTCTTGATTCATTGCATATCCCGGTACTCCGCCGGAGGCATTCACATAGAGTCATATTGTTGTTCTAAGTATTGAGTTGTAATTCTTGAGTTGTAAGAAAATAAGAGTGTGATGATCATCATTATTAGAGCATTGTCCCAAGTGAGGAAAGGATGATGAAGACTATGATTCCCCCATAGGTCGGAATGAGACTCCGGACTAAATAAAAAAAGAGAAAGGCCATAAAAAAAGAGAAAGGCCAAATAAAAAATGAGAGAAAAAGACAGAAGGGACAATGCTACTATCCTTTTACCACACTTGTGCTTCAAAGTAGCACCATGATCTTCATGATAGAGAGTCTCCTATGTTGTCACTTTCATATACTAGTGGGAAATTTTCATTATAGAACTTGGCTTGTATATTCCAATGATGGGCTTCCTCAAAATTCCCTAGGTCTTCGTGAGCAAGCGAGTTGGATGCACACCCACTTAGTTTATTTTGTTGAGCTTTCATATACTTATAGCTCTAGTGCATCCGTTGCATGGCAATCCCTACTCACTCACATTGATATCTATTGATGGGCATCTCCATAGCCTGTTGATACGCCTAGTTGATGTGAGACTATCTTCTCCCTTTTTTATCTTCTCCACACCACCATTCTATTCCACATATAGTGCTATGTCCATGGCTCACGCTCATGTATTGCATGAAGATTGAAAAAGTTTGAGAACACCAAAAGTATGAAACAATTGCTTGGCTTGTCATCGGGGTTGTGCATGATTAAATACTTTGTGTGATGAAGATAGAGCATAGCCAGACTATATGATTTTGTAGGGATAACTTTCTTTGGCCATGTTATTTTGAGAAGACATAATTGCTTAGTTAGTATGCTTGAAGTATTATTATTTTTATGTCAATATTAAACTTTTGTCTTGAATCTTTCGGATCTGAACATTCATACCACAATTAAGAGAATTACATTGAAAATTATGCCAAGTAGCATTCCACATCAAAAATTCTGTTTTTATCATTTACCTACTCGAGGACGAGCAGGAATTAAGCTTGGGGAATTGATACGTCTCCAACGTATCTATAATTTTTTATTGTTCCATGCTATATTATATTCTGTTTTGGATGTTTAATGGGCTTTATTATACACTTTTATATTATTTTTGGGACTAACCTATTAACCGGAGGCCCAGCCCAAATTGTTGTTTTTTGCCTATTTCAGTGTTTCGCAGAAAAAGAATATCAAACAGAGTCCAAACGGAATGAAACCTTCGGGAACGTGATTTTCGGAACAAACATGAGCCTGAGGAGTTGGAGTCCACGTCAAGAAATCAACAAGGAGAGCACGAGGCAGGGGGCG
>NC_057811.1:369519593-369538394 GCF_018294505.1 Triticum aestivum | reverse complement strand
CCCGGGCGCGGCCTCCACCCTCGTGGGGCCCATGTTGCTCCACCGACGTACTTCTTCCTCCTATATATACCTACGTACCCCCAAACCATCAGAAGCATCCATGAAAACCTAATTCCATCGCCACAACCTTCTGTACCCGTGAGGTCCCATCTTGGGGCCTTTTCCGCCGTCCTGCCGGAGGGGGCATTGATCACGAAGGGCTTCTACATCAACACCATAGCCTCTCCGATGATGTGTGAGTAGTTTACCTCAGACCTTCGGGTCCATAGTTATTAGCTAGATGGCTTCTTCTCTCTTTGGATCTCAATACAAAGTTCTCCATGATTCTCGTGGAGATCTATTCGATGTAATCTTCTTTTTGCGGTGTGTTTGTCGGGACCGATGAATTGTGGGTTTATGATCAAGTTTATCTATGAACAATATTTGAATCTTCTCTGAATTCTTTTATGTATGATTGGTTATGTTTGCAAGTCTCTACTTATCAGTTTGGTTTGGCCTACTAGATTGATCTTTCTTGCAATGGGAGAAGTGCTTAGCTTTGGGTTCAATCTTGCGGTGTCCTTTCCCGGTGACAGCAGGGGCAGCAAGGCACGTATTGTATTGTTGCCATCGAGGATAAAAAGATGGGGTTTATATCATATTGCATGAGTTTATCCCTCTACATCATGTCATCTTGCTTAAAGCGTTACTCCGTTCTTATGAACTTAATACTCTAGATGCATGCTGGATAGCGGTCGATGTGTGGAGTAATAGTAGTAGATGCAGGCAGGAGTCGGTCTACTTGTCGCGGACGTGATGCCTATATACATGATCATACCTAGATATTCTCATAACTATGCTCAGTTCTATCAATTGCTCGACAGTAATTTGTTCACCCACCGTAATACTTATGCTATCTTGAGAGAAGCCACTAGTGAAACCTATGGCCCCGGGTTCTATTCTCCATCATATTAATCTCCCGTCAACAATCTATTTCTTGCGCCGTTTATTTTGCTTTCTTTACTTTTACTCTTTATCATAAAAATACCAAAAATATTATCTTATCATATCTATCAGATCTCACTCTCGTAAGTGACCGTGGAGGGATTGACAACCCCTTTATCGCGTTGGTTGCGAGGTTCTTATTTGTTTTGTGTAGGTGTGTGGGACTCGAGCGTGGTCTCCTACTGGATTGATACCTTGGTTCTCAAAAACTGAGGGAAATACTTACGCTACTTTACTGCATCACCCTTTCCTCTTCAAGGGAAAAACCAACGCAGTGCTCAAGAGGTAGCATGTAGCGACAAAGCCTTGAATCGAAAAGTGCCTAAAAATAAGGTTTTTGAATCGTTGAAAATATTAGCACCTTTTCGGTTAGACTAATCCACGGGTATAAAGTAAACGAGGCAATCATCGTATGCAACTCGTACCGATACCTAAGCATGCAAGCATGTGCAGTTCATAGAATCGAAACATCTATGAACACATCATATACGGCTAGCACAAGAACGAGTAAATGAGGAATGAACATATCACACCCTTCGGTTAGCCGGGCCGACGCGGCGGCGGTGGCTGTCGGTGTCAAAACCGGCGGATCTCGGGTAGGGGGTCCCGAACTGTGCGTCTAAGGCGGATGGTAACAGGAGGCGGGGGACACAATGTTTACCCAGGTTCGGGCCCTCTCGGTGGAGGTAATACCCTACTTCTTGCTTGATTGATCTGGATGATATGAGTACTACAAGAGTTGATCTACCACGAGATCGTAGAGGCTAAACCCTAGAAGCTAGTCTATGGTTATGATTGTTGTTGTCCTACGGACTAAACCCTCCGGTTTATATAGACATCGGAGGGGGCTAGGGTTACACAGAGTCGGTTACATGGGAGGAGATCTACATATCCGAATTGCCAAGCTTGCCTTCCATGCCAAGGAGAGTCCCATCCGGACACGGGACGAAGTCTTCAATCTTGTATCTTCGTAGTCCAACAGTCCGGCCGAAGTATATAGTCCGGCTGTCCGAGGACCCCCTAATCCAGGACTCCCACAGTAGCCCCTGAACCAGGCTTCAATGACGATGAGTCCAGCGCGCAGATTGTCTTCGGCATTGCAAGGTGGGTTCCTCCTCCGAATACTCCATAGAAGATTTTGAACACAAGGATCGTGTCTGGCTCTGCAAAATAAATTCCACATACCACCGTAGAGAGAATAATATTTCCACAAATCTAATCTGCTGATAGCCTTCCATAACGTGACGTTCTGCCGTGGTCTGGTCATGACGAACCTTTTTTCGAGCCTGCCACTGCACGTGTTGCGAGGCGGTTTTATTGGCACGTCTTGTCGAAACAGAGATCGTGTCCCCTTATCATGGGATTCTCATCAATACGGGTGTGGGTAACCCAACCGTGCCATCAATTACGGCGCTTGGGGGATAAGCGGGTTTACCAGGCAAGTGGGGAGGCACAGAATCCCTGCTGCCTTTATAAGGGGATAAGGACTCCCTTTCGCTCCCACGCTTTCTTCTTCCCGATCCATTCCCCTTCGCTCGAGCTCCAGCGCCCAAGCGTTCATCTTCTCTGCCCATAAAAGCCTTCCGAAAATGTCCGGATCCGGAGCGGGAGGCAAGTGGATGGCTTATACCCTCCGAGAGAAGGATATTAAAAAGCTTTGGGAGGCCGGGTATCTGGCCAAGAAAATCAGCCACCGTCTCCCGACGGCGGGACAGATCGTCCCTACTCCAGAACCCCACGAGAGGGTTGTATTCCTCCCTCACTTTGTCCGCGGGCTAGGGTTTCCCCTCCACCCGTTCGTTCGCGGGATCCTGTATTATTATGGGATCGATCTTCACGATTTGTCCCCTAATTCCTTCCTCAACATCTCGACATTCATTGTCGTGTGCGAGGCTTTTCTCCGCATCTCGCCACACTTCGGCCTATGGCTGAAGATTTTTAATGTGAAGCCCAAGGTAGTGGGTGGCGAGCACGCCGAGTGCGGGGGTGCTATGGTGAGCAAGATGCCCAACGTCACATGGCCAACTGGTACCTTTAACGATTCCGTCAAGGAGTGGCAAAAGCAGTGGTTTTACATCACCGAGCCGCGCGGCACTGAATGGGCCGCTACTCCCGAGTTTCGATCCAGTGCCCCTCTGCGGCTTACATCCTGGGTCAAGAAGGGTCTGAACTGGTCTTTGTCCGACGAATTGTCGGTGCTCCAGACGCGCGTTAAAGATATGGGAGACAAGAACCGGCCGTCCCACTTCTGACGAAGATGCTGGTCCCGGCGCCTTACAAGGTGCCGAAGAAGACGGCCGAGAAGGAGGCCCAAAAGACCCGGGGCGGCCTTTGTCGTCGCGGCATTTCGGTCACAATATCCGAAGGCTCTGATGCCTGTTCCGCCTCCGAAGAGGACGAGGAGGAGGAGGAAGATGAATCCCTTGTGGGGGGAGAAAGAAGAGGACGGCCTCCACACACTTGGAGGCCGAGTCACCTAAAAGGGGAAAAGCTCCTCTTCCGGAGGAGTCCATTGCCGCCGCCGACAGCGGCCCGGCATGGGATCCCAGGGCCCAGCCCCTGGTAAATTTGTGAGTATATTGAATCCGAGTATGTTTATGCGTCCAGACTCATCATGGCATAATATTTTAACCTGAGCCATATTTTTTGTAGTCCGGCGAGGTCCCGTACCAAACAATCCTCATCAGAGGATTCGCTGAGCTCGGATGCTATGGAGAGTGGGACGCCCCCGAAGGCCCCTTCCTCCAAACAGGTGAATAACACCGAGGCTTCGTCCCAGAGGGACCCCGCCCAAGGAGGAGAGGAAAAGACCGTGATGGCGGCGCCCGGAGGTCAAACTTCAGGGGCCGGACACATGGGGGAGAAAATTCCCATGGGAGCTGACGGCGGGGGCCACCTTGAATTCGGCTCCCAGCCGGATGTAATTCCGGAGACTAATACGGCTCCAGAATCAAGCAGGCAGCCTCTCTCAGCTGGAGGGGGCATGCCTGTTCCACCGACAACCTCTGTCCAACCAGAGGTGTCGGATGCTTTGTTGGTGGCGCTGAAGAGCGCCTCCATCGTCGATGAACACCGTGCCCTTATGGGTGCGGTGATTGAGAAGATTCAGTCTGCTGAGAGTGGACTGAATGAAGCCTGTATCAACCTTATAAAAGGTTTTGAGGTATGTTTTATGAGGTTTCGAAGAGTGTCATGGTATGGATAGTAGCCCCTGATACATTGTTCGGTGAAAGAAAGAACCGGACAGAGGATCAAACTTATGTTCGCAGGAAGACCCATTGGATGACATCTATTTCTCTTCTGTTATAAGCAGGCGTCTATAGCGGCTGCTGCCTCTCATACTGCGGAGGTCTTCAGACTGAATCAAAGTCTGGAGCGGGCCAAAGAAGAACTTGGCCAGTTGAAAATGCAGTTAGGAGATAAACAAGGTATGCACAAGTCTTGTTCGCGTTTACTGCGAATGAATTTTCAGTATGATGAAATATGTTTCATGATTTGCGCTAGGGATGGTGACCGAAGTCGAGGCTCTTAAGAAGGCTGTGGCCGAGGCCGAGAAAAAGGCAATCACAGAGCAGGCTCTTCGTGAGAAGCACGAGGCCAGGGTTATTGAAGCTGAGCAGGAGCTGCAAGAGGCCATGAAGAAATGCGAGACCTTGGAGCAGAGTTTAACGGAGAAAGAATCCGAACTCCCCAAGGCGCATCAGGCCACGAGCGATGCCCGGGGGGAACCCAAAGCGCCCTGTAGGGGATCCACGAGGCGAGGAAGATCGCGGCGGGTAAGGCTTTTTCCATGTAAAGCGGGTATTTGAGGAGAAAATTATGTTTCTAATTTTGAATTCGGATTTCTCAGGGGTATTTGCCGAGCTGCCCCGCAGCATATCGGATGCCGCCCAATTCTACCGAGCCGAAGAAAGGAGCACTGCGGATAAGCTCTTCTGGTCGCAGTATTTGGCACCGAATTATCCGGTGCCTTTTGTCGATCAACTGAAACAGCTGATCGAACTGGATAAGGCAGCGGAACTAGCCATGAAGGATCTGATTATCCGGCTATGGCCCGCCGAGCCGATTCCAAGCAGCTACTTTGGGCTCGTGAAGCGGCTTGTGAGTGCCTGCCCTCGACTTGATGTCATCAAGCGGTTGTTCTATATAGAGGGTGCGCGAATGGCCTTCGCCCGCGCAAAGGTGAACTGGGGGAAGATGGATGCTGAAAAGCTGATGACCGAAGGACCGCCAGAGGGGAAGGAGCACCACAAGCCCGAATTATATTATGAGAGTGTCCTGAAAGGATCCTACCTTGCAGCGGAGCTATGTACCAAGGACATTATATTTCCATGAATGCAAATCATGTTGTCCTTTGTAATGTCTGAACAAAGTCATTTATATTATTTATTGCCTGTTATATAAAAGTTTATCCTCCTGCGCGGCCGTTTTATATATTAATCCTGAGAGTTGGCCAGTCGTCGGCTTCTGCCCCCACGTAAGAAGTACGGGGGTGTTCGGGATAGACCTGATCACTCTTTATCCCAGTTTTGGGTCCTTCAAAGGAGGTGTTCAGCACAACGAACCAGGCAATCAGACTATAGGGCTTTATCGCTCTCACTTAGCCATAGGAGCTTTAGGAAGGTAGGCGCAGCCCCTGGTGTTTGGAAGACCGCACGAGGGGCTCTATAAGCACCTGATCGGAAGAAAAAACTGATCCATCGCACACTGCATTGGTTATGGCATTATGCGGGAGAAATCCTTAAAGATTTTACAACCTCTCGAACAGCTGACCAGCTCTCGCCGTATCATGACAGTCAGTTTTTGGCTTTCTCTACTGAGGTGCTCGTCCGGAAGAACCGGGACACAATCGCAGTAGTTCTCCCAGTGCTACCTTAGCCGATATAGCGGAACGTAAGGTACCAAAACATGGGAGCTGGGCAAACCCAACTATTGACCCAAGACATGATTCGGAGTTGATGCATATAGTGCTATAGGTTCGGGGTGCCGAACTTCCGTGAAGGTGTTCGGACTTTATTGCCGTATTATGGGTAAAACGAAGCCCCTGGCATATTTGAAGGCATATCGTGGTGTACGGATGCCACTTGACAAAAGAATTTTAATAAGAAATAGCAGCAGATAAGCGTCATATGAATCCATATGTTGTATTTGAATAGTACGTCGATGCGTATAAGTACAGGTAATGTGATAAAAAGGAGATATGACTGTGGAACCTGCTGAGACCAGGGGGAAGAAGCTGTTTGCGGATCCGGAGTATAGTCGGATAGTCGTCGCGAGGAATATCTATGGATTCCCTTGTGCGTTCGAGCTGCCTCCATATCGCCCGTCCTGGTCGGCGCAAAGGTGAACCTGCGAAGGAAATGTAAGAAATGTTTCCGTGCCAGAGAGCGGTTGAGCCGCTGAGTGCGGCCTGTCCTGGCCTTCGCCGGAGTGTTTAATTGAGCTCTGGACGAGCCAGACTATCCTGCCGCGAAGTAGTTCGGAGTCCTTTGACGGTGTCCGGGAACCTGGCCGTCGACTCGAGGTTCGGCTGCAAGGTGCTGCTCGTTGCTTCTGCTGTTAAGGCAGCGGTGTACTCGTTGGTGCCGAAGTAAAGTTCGTCCTTGCCATTAACCGTGATGACGCCGCGTGGACCAGGCATTTTGAGCTTACGGTAGGCATAATGTGGCACCGCGTTGAATCGAGCGAACGCGGTTCGTCCGAGCAGTGCCTGATAATCACTGTGGAAAGGGACGATTTCAAAGATTAACTCTTCGGTATGGTAATTGTCTGGTGATCCGAAGACTACCTCAAGGGCGATGGAGCCTGTACAGTTGGCTTCCACACCTGGTATAATGCCTCTGAAAGTGGCTTTAGTGGGTTTGATCACCGAATGATCGATGCCCATTTTGCGCACTGTGTCTTGGTAAAGCAGGTTTAGACTGCTGCCTCCGTCCATAAGGACTCGTGTGAGGTGGAACTCGTCAATTATTGGGTCGAGGACTAGTGTGGTTGGATTGCCCTGATTAGCGTTAACTGGACGATCCATGCAGTTGAAGGTGACCAGCCCTAGTTTATATTGTGGGACAACTAGTTTCGTTAAGTCGGCATCCCTAAGGGTGCGTATCCGGTCCGGGTTGGGAATTTGGGTGGTGTTTACCACGTTCACCGTTTGGATTTGCGGGGGAAATTTCTTTTGCCCTCCTGTGTTCGGTGATCTGGGCTCTTCGTCGCCATCATCGCTTTGAGACCCCCCTTGTCTGTTTTTGGCGCCTACCCTGCCGGCTTGTTTGAAGACCCAGCATTCTCTGTTGGTATGGGTGGCTGGCGCTCCTGGGGTGCCATGAATTTGGCATTGGCGATCGAGTATGCGGTCCAGACTGGATGGACCCGAATTGTTATTTTTGAGTGGCCCCTTCCGCTGACCGGACTTTGAGCCACTAAACCCGGCATTAACTGCCGTATCTTCGGCGTTTTCACCATATTTGCGGCGCTTGTGTTTGTTGCGTCGTGGTTTGCCGTTGCTATCCCTGGCCTCTGATGTTCCAGGTTTGCTTGTTGTGTTGTTACTATGAGCCAACCAGCTATCTTCGCCTGCACAAAAGCGGGTCATAAGTGTCGTGAGGGCTGCCATGGATTTTGGCTTCTCTTGGCCGAGATGTCGGGCGAGCCACTCGTCATGGATGTTATGTTTAAAGGCTGCTAGGGCTTCGGCATCCGGACAGTCGACAATTTGGTTCTTTTTAGTTAGAAAACGAGTCCAGAATTTCCTGGCTGACTCTCCGGGTTGTTCTGTTATGTGAATTAAATCGTCAGCATCCGGTGGTCGCACATAAGTGCCCTGGAAATTGTCCAGGAATGCGTCTGCCAGGTTCTCCCAACTTCCGATGGAGTTTGCCGACAAGCTATTCAGCCAATGCCGAGCCGGCCCTTTGAGTTTTAGCGGGAGATACTTGATGGCGTGTAGATCATCCCCGCGGGCCATGTGAATGTGGAGGAAGAAGTCTTCTATCCATACCGCGGGGTCTGTAGTACCATCATATGATTCAATGTTCATAGGTTTGAATCCTTCTGGGAATTCGTGATCCATCACTTCATTGGTGAAGCATAGGGGGTGTGCGGTGCCTCTGTGTCGGGCTATGTCACGACGTAGTTCATATGAGTCTTGTCTGTTGTATTTGGCCCGGCCGGATTTGCTTTTAGTGTATCCGGCGTCACGATCATCATCACGCGTTGGGGCGCGACCCCATGATCGGTAGATCGATCTTGTATGTCCTGCTTTGTTTTCCAATACGTCTCGCAGGTCCCGCGTGCTGCCCGGGCCTTGGTATTTTTGTTTGAATGGTGGCGGGGTGCGGGCTGGACTTCGGGCTGATGTGCCACTCTATCTCGGCCACGAGGTGGCCGATCAGCCGCATCATACGCTGGTAATGTAGGTTTTAATGCTTCCTCCTCGAGCTGGGGTAGCAACCTGCGCTTTTGGTAACTCTTGGTTGGGCGTTCGAGTTCGTATTCCTCGGCCGCCAGGACCTCAGTCCATCTATCCGCTAGCAGATCTTGATCAGCTCGAAGTTGTTGTTGCTTTTTCTTCAGGCTATTTGTTGTGGCTATAAGCCGGCACTTGAAGCGCTCCTGCTCGACGGGATCCTCAGGCACGATAAATTCTTTGTCGCCGAGGCTCACCTCGTCTTCGGAGAGAGGCATGTAATTGTCATCCTCTGATTCTCCGCCTGCTGCCTGTTCCTGAGGGCTAGCTTGTTCATCCTCCTCCTCGAGGCCTGGCTGGAGGGGATTGTCTTCGTCTTCGGCACTATCCGGAGCGTTATTGTCTCTTGTGCCGGTATCGCTGCTTTTGCTATGGCGGGACTTAGAGCGGCGCCGCTGACGCCGGTGCTTGGATTGCTTTTTGGAGGGATTATCCTCCGTTGCCTTATCGCCATCGCCTTCTTTGGGGGTGTCCACCTGTTGGGGAACGTAGTAATTTAAAAAACTTTCCTACGCACACACAAGATCATGGTGATGCATAGCAACAAGAGGGGAGAGTGTTGTCTACGTACCCTCGTAGACCGTAAGCGGAAGCGTTTATATCAACGCGGTTGATGTAGTCGTACGTCTTCACGATCCGACCGATCCAAGTACCGAAAGCACGGAACCTTCGAGTTCTGCACACATTCGGCTCGGTGACGTCCTCACATTCTTGATCCAGCAAGACGGGCGAAGTAGTAGATGAGTTCCGGCAGCACGACGGCGTGGTGACGGTGTTGGTGAAGAACAATCTCCACAGGGCTTCGCCTAAGCACTACGAAAACTATGACGGAGGATAAACTAGAGGGGACGGGGTTGCCGGCACACGGCTTGGTGTTTCTTGATGTGTCTTGGGTGCTAGCCCTGCCCCTCTATTTATATGTTGAGCCTTGGGGTCGAAACTTGGAGTAAAAGCCTCCACAAAGTCGGTTTCACCCGAAAGGCAAGAGTCCTTCTCGGACTCCAGGGCCAGACGCCAGGGCTCCCGGCGTCTGGACCCAGACGTCAGGGACCCTGGCGTCTGGCCCCTGGAATCCGCAAAACTTCCTTTTGCGCTTTCCAAAAACCTCGCGGGCTTTCCCCTTTGGCCCAGATAAAGTGTTCTCATGCCCAAACATTTTGGGAAACATCCGGAACCCCTTCCGGTGAATTCCGGAACCCTTCCGGAGATTAAACACTACTATCCACATATCAATCTTTACTTCCGGACCATTCCGGAGTTCCTCGTCATATCCGTGATCTCATCCGAAACTCCGAACAACATTCGGTCACCAGCATACATAACTCATAGTACTATATTGTCAACGAACGTTTAAGTGTGCGGACCCTACGGGTTCGAGAACTATGTAGACATGACTGAGACACATGTCTGGTCAATAACCAATAGCGGAACCTGGATGCCCATATTGGCTCCTACATATTCTACGAAGATCTTTATCGGTCAAACCGCATAACAACATACGTTGTTCCCTTTGTCATCGGTATGTTACTTGCCCGAGATTCGATCATCGGTATCTCAATACCTAGTTCAATCTCGTTACCGGCAAGTCTCTTTACTCGTTCCGTAATACATCATCCCACAACTAACTCATTAGTTACAATGCTTGCAAGGCTTATAGTGATGTGCATTACCGAGTGGGCCCAGAGATACCTCTCCGACAATCGGAGTGACAAATCCTAATCTCGAAATACGCCAACCCAACAAGTACTTTCGGAGACACCTGTAGAGCACCTTTATAATCACCCAGTTACATTGTGACGTTTGGTAGCACACAAAGTGTTCCTCCGGTAAACGGGAGTTGCATAATCTCATAGTCATAGGAACATGTATAAGTCATGAAGAAAGCAATAGCAGAATACTAAACGATCGAGTGCTAAGCTAACGGAATGGGTCAAGTCAATCACATCATTCTCCTAATGACGTGATCCCGTTAATCAAATGACAACTCATGTCTATGGCTAGGAAACATAACCATCTTTGATCAACGAGCTAGTCAAGTAGAGGCATACTAGTGACACTATGTTTGTCTATGTGTTCACACATGTATTATGTTTCCGGTTAATACAATTCTAGCATGAATAATAAACATTTATCATGATATAAGGAAATATAAATAACAACTTTATTATTGCCTCTAGGGCATATTTCCTTCAGTCTCCCACTTGCACTAGAGTCAATAATCTAGATCACATCACCATGTGATTTAACATCAATAGTTCACATCACCATGTGATTAACACCCATAGTTCACATCGTCATGTGACCAACACCCAAAGGGTTTACTAGAGTCAATAATCTAGTTCACATCGCTATGTAATTAACACCCAAAGAGTACTAAGGTGTGATCATGTTTTGCTTGTGAGAGAAGTTTAGTCAATGGGTCTGCCATATTCAGATCCGTATGTATTTTGCAAATTTCTATGTCTACAATGCTCTGCATGGAGCTACTCTAGCTAATAGCTCCCACTTTCAATATGTATCTAGATCGAGACTTAGAGTCATCTAGATCGGTGTCAAAGCTTGCATCGACGTAACTCTTTACAACGAACTCTTTATCACCTCCATAACCGAGAAATATTTCCTTATTCCACTAAGGATAATTTTGACCGCTGTCCAGTGATCTACTCCTAGATCACTATTGTACTCCCTTGCCAAACTCAGTGGTAGGGTATACAATAGATCTGGTACACAGCATGGCATACTTTATAGAACCTATGGCTGAGGCATAGGAAATGACTTTCATTCTCTTTCTATCTTTTTTCGTGGTCGGGCTTTGAGTCTTAGTCAATTTTACACCTTGTATCACAGGCAAGAACTCTTTCTTTGACTGTTCTATTTTGAACTACTTCAAAATCTTGTCAAGGTATGTACTCATTGAAAAAACTTATCAAGCGTCTTGATCTATCTCTATAGATCTTGATGCTCAATATGTAAGCAGCTTCACCGAGGTCTTTCTTTGAAAAACTCCTTTCAAACACTCCTTTATGCTTTGCAGAATAATTCTACATTATTTCCGATCAACAATATGTCATTCACATATACTTATTAGAAATGTTGTAGTGCTCCCACTCACTTTCTTGTAAATACAGGCTTCACCGCAAGTCTGTATAAAACTATATGCTTTGATCAACTCATAAAAGCGTATATTCCAACTCTGAGATGCTTGCACCAGTCCATAGATGGATCGCTGGAGCTTGCACACTTTGTCAGCACCCTTTGGATCGATAAAACCTTTAGGTTGCATCATATACAACTCTTCCTCCAGAAATCCATTCAGGAATGCAGTTTTGTTATCCATTTGCCAGATTTCATAAAACACAGCAATTGCTAACATGATTCAGGTAGACTTAAGCATAGATACGAGTGAGAAACTCTCATCGTAGTCAACACCTTGAACTTGTCGAAAACCTTTTTGCGACAATTCCAGCTTTGTAGATAGTAACACTACTATCAGCGTCCGTCTTCCTCTTGAAGATCCATTTATTCTTGATGGCCTGTCGATCATTGGGCAAGTCAACCAAAGTCCATACTTTGTTCTCATACATGGATCCCATCTCAGATTTCATGGCCTTAAACCATTTTGCGGAATCTGGGCTCATCATCGCTTCCTCATAGTTCGTAGGTTTGTCATGGTCAAGTAACATGACCTCCAGAACAGGATTACCGTACCACTCTAGTGCGGATCTCACTCTGGTTGACCTACGAGGTTCGGTAGTAACTTGATCTGAAGTTACATGATCATTATCATTAGCTTCCTCACTAATTGGTGTAGGAGTCACATAACTGATTTCTGTGATGAACTACTTTCCAATAAGGGAGCAGGTACAGTTACCTCATCAAGTTCTACTTTCCTCCCACTCACTTCTTTCGAGAGAAACTCCTTCTCTAGAAAGGATCCATTCTTAGCAACAAATATCTTGCCTTCGGGTCTGTGATAGAAGGTGTACCCAACATTTTCTTTTGGGTACCCTATGAAGACGCACTTCTCCGATTTGGGTTTGAGCTTATCATGCTGAAACCTTTTTCACATAAGCATCGCAACCCCAAACTTTAAGAAACAACAGCTTAGGTTTCTTGCTAAACCATAGTTCATACTGTGTCGTCTCAACGGATTTTGACGGTGCCCTATTTAACGTGAATGCAGCTGTCTCTAATGCATAACCCCAGAACGATAGTGGTAAATCGGTAAGAGACATCATAGATTGCACTATATCCAATAAAGTACGGCTATGACGTTCGGACACACCATTATGCTATGGTGTTCCAGGTGGCATGAGTTTGTGAAACTATTCCACATTGTTTTAACTGAAGACCAAACTCGTAACTCAAATATTCGCCTCTACGGTCAGATCGTAGAAACTTAATTTTCTTGTTAGGATGATTCTTCACTTCACTCTGAAATTCTTTGAACTTTTCAAATGTTTCAGACTTATGTTTCATCAAGTAGATATACCCATATCTGCTCAAATCATGTGTGAAGATCAGAAAATAACGATACCCGCCGTGAGCCTCAACACTCATTGGACCGCATACATATGTATGTATTATTTCCAACAAGTTAGTGGCTCACTCCATCGTTCCGGAGAACGGAGTCTTAGTCATCTTGCCCATGAGGCATGGTTCGCAAGCATCAAGTGATTCCAAAAGCCCATCAGCATGGAGTTTCTTCATGCGCTTTACACCAATATGACCTAAACGGCAGTGCCACAAATAAGTTGCACTATCATTATTAACTTCGCATCTTTTGGCTTCAATATGATGATTATGTGTATCACTACAATCGAGATCCAACAAACCATTTTCATTGGGTGTATTACCATAGAAGGTTTTATTCATGTAAACAGAACAACAATTATTCTCTAATTTAAATGAATAATCGTATTGCAACAAACATGATCAAATCATATTCATGCTCAATGCAAACACCAAATAACATTTATTTAGGTTCAACACTAATCCCGAAAGTATAGGGAGTGTGCGATGACGATCATATCAATCTTGGAACTGCTTCCGACACACATCGTCACTTCACCCTTAACTAGTTTCTGTTCATTCTTCAACTCCCGTTTCGAGTTATTACTATTAGCAACTGAACTAGTATCAAATATCGCGGGATTGCTACAAACACTAGTAAAGTACACATCAATAACATGTATATCAAATATACCTTTGTTCACTTTGCCATCCTTCTTATCCGCCAAATACTTGGGGCAGTTCCGCTTCCAGTGACCAGTCCCTTTGTAGTAGAAGCACTTAGTCTCATGCTTAGGTCCAGACTTGGGCTTCTTCACTTGAGCAGCAACTTGCTTGCCGTTCTTCTTGAAGTTCCCCTTCTTACCTTTGTCCCTTTACTTGAAACTAGTGGTCTTGTTAACCATCAACACTTGATGCTCTTTCTTGATTTCTACCTTCGTCGATTTCAGCATCGCGGAGCTCGGGAATTACTTTCGTCATCCCTTGCATATTATAGTTCATCACAAAGTTCTAGTAACTTGGTGATAGTGACTAGAGAATTCTATCAATTACTATCTTATCTGGAAGATTAACTCCCACTTGATTCAAGCAATTGTAGTACCCAGACAATCTGAGCACATGCTCACTGGTTGAGCTATTCTCCTCCATCTTGTAGGCAAAGTATTGTCAGAGGTCTCATACCTCTCGACACGGGCATGAGTATGAAATACCAATTTCAACTCTTGGAACATCTTATATGTTCCGTGGCGTTCAAAACATTTTCATCAAGGACATAATTCTTCTCTGCAGCAATGAGGATAATCCTCAGATCATGGATCCAATCCGCATCATTGCTACTAACATCTTTCAACTTAGTTTTCTCTAGGAACATATCAAAAATAAAAATAGGGGAGCTAAACGCGAGCTATTGATCTACAACATAGATATGCTAATACTACCAGGACTAAGTTCATGATAAATTTAAGTTCAATTAGTCATATTACTTAAGAACTCCCACTTAGATAGACATCCCTCTAATCATCTAAGTGATCACGTGATCCAAATCAACTAAACCATAACTGATCATCACGTGTAATGGAGTAGCTTTCAATGGTGAACATCACTATGTTGATCATATCTACTATATGATTCACGCTCGACCTTTCGGTCTCAGTGTTCCGAGGCCATATCTGCATATGATAGGCTCGTCAAGTTTAACCTGAGTATTCTGCGTGTGCAAAACTAGCTTGCACCCGTTGTAGATGGACGTAGAGCTTATCACACCCGATCATCACGTGGTGTCTGGGCACGACGAACTTTGGCAACGGTGCATACTCAGGGAGAACACTTATACCTTGAAATTTAGTGAGAGATCATCTTATAATGCTACCGTCGATCTAAGCAGAATAAGATGCATAAAGATAAACATCACATGCAATCAATATAAGTGATATGATATGGTCATCATCATCTTGTGCTTGTGATCTCCATCTCTGAAGCACCGTCATGATCACCATCATCACCGGCGCGACACCTTGATCTCCATCGTAGCATCGTTGTCATCTCGCCAACTATTGCTTCTACGACTATCGCTACCGCTTAGTGATAAAGTAAAGCAATTACAGGGCGATTGCATTGCATACAATAAAGCGACAACCATATGGCTCCTGCCAGTTGCCGATAACTCGGTTACAAAACATGATCATCTCATACAACAAAATATAGCATCATGCCTTGACCATATCACATCACAACATGCCCTGCAAAAACAAGTTAGACGTCCTCTACTTTGTTGTTGCAAGTATTACGTGGCTGCTACGGGCTGAGCAAGAACCGTTCTTACCTACGCATCAAAACCACAATGATAGTTCGTCAAGTTAGTGATGTTTTAACCTTCTCAAGGACCGGGCGTAGCCACACTCAGTTCAACTAAAGTTAGAGAAACTGACACCCGCCAGCCACCTATGTGCAAAGCACGTCGGTAGAACCAGTCTCGCATAAGCGTACGCGTAATGTCGGTCCGGGCCACTTCATCCAACAATACCGCTAAACCAAAGTATGACATGCTGGTAAGCAGTATGACTTGTATCGCCCACAACTCACTTGTGTTCTACTCGTGCATATAACATCTACGCATAAAACCTGGCTCGGATGCCACTGTTGGAGAACGTAGTAATTTCAAAAAAAATCCTACGCACACGCAAGATCATGGTGATGCATAGCAACGAGAGGGGAGAGTGTTGTCTACGTACCCTCGTAGACCGTAAGCGGAAGCGTTTATATCAACGCAGTTGATGTAGTCGTATGTCTTCACGATCCGACCGATCTAAGTACTGTAAGCACGGAACCTCCGAGTTCTGCACACATTTGGCTCGGTGACGTCCTCGCCTTCTTGATCCAGCAAGACGGGCGAAGTAGTAGATGAGTTCCGGCGAAAGTGATCACGAGATCCTAATGTTAGATTTAGCAAAATTCACTTAACCCGAATAGAAGAGAGATCAGAGTCCCAGAGTATAGACAAGGAGTAAAAGATCCTAATACCAACCAATGGTGACGTGGGCCCGTAAGCCACACAACCATGTTAGTAAAAGTTTTTCATTGACTAGACTCGACTTCGGCCAAGGAGTTGGAAAGGGGGAATCCTACAGGCAGTTGGCTCTGATACCAACTTGTGACGCCCCCGATTTGACCGTACACTAATCATGCACGCAAATGTGTACGATCAAGATCAGGGACTCACGGGAAGATATCACAACACAACTCTACAACATAAATAAGTCATACAAGCATCATAATACAAGCCAGGGGCCTCGAGGGCTCGAATACAAGTGCTCGATCATAGACGGGTCAGCGGAAGCAACAATATCTGAGTACAGACATAAGTTAAACAAGTTTGCCTTAAGAAGGCTAGCATAAAGGCCTCCTGCCTGGGACCTCCTAACTACTCCTCGAAGCCGAACTCCATGTAGAATCATCCTCGGGATCTCTAGCTCCTAGACTCCAGCATCTGTTTGCGACAACCAGGTAGAATGGAAAGGGGGAAAAGAGGGAGAAAAGCAACCGTGAGTACTCATCCAAAGTACTCGCAAGCAAGGAGCTACACTACATATGCATGGGTATATGTGTAAAGGGCCATATCAGTGGACTGAACTGCAGAATGCCAGAATAGGAGGGGGATAGCTAATCCTGTCGAAGACTACGCTTCTGGCAGCCTCCATCTTGCAGCATGTAGAAGAGAGTAGATTGAAGTCCTCCAAGTAGCGTCGTATAGCATAATCCTACCCGGCGATCCCCTCCTCGTCGCCCTGTTAGAGAGCGATCACCGGGTTATATCTGGCACTTGGAAGGGTGTGTTTTATTAAGTATCCAGTTCTAGTTGTCATAAGGTCAAGGTACAACTCCGGGTCGTCCTTTTACCGAGGGACACGGCTATTCGAATAGATAAACTTCCCTGCAGGGGTGCACCACATAACCCAACACGCTCGATCCCATTTGGCCGGACACACTTTTCTGGGTCATGCCCGGCCTCGGAAGGTCAACACGTCGCAGCCCCACCTAGGCTCAACAGAGAGGTCAACACGCCGGTCTAAATCCTATGCGCGCAGGGGTATGGGCCCATCGCCCATTGCACACCTGCACGTTGCGAGGGCGGCCGGAAGCAGACCTAGCCTAGTGGCGTTCCAGTCCAATCCGGCGCGCGCCGCTCCGTCGCTGACGTCAAGAAGAGCTTCGGCTGATACCACGACGTCGAGTGCCCATAACTGTTCCCGCGTAGTTGGTTAGTGCGTATAGACCAAATGGCCAGACTCAGATCAAATACCAAAAACTCGTTAAGCGTGTTATTTTGAAGTAACCGTGGATGCCGTCCAGGGCCAGGCCCACCTCTCGCCTAGGTGGTCTCAACCTGCCCTGTCGCTCCGCCACAAAGTAACAGTCGGGGGCCGTCAGGAACCCAGGCCCACCTCTACCGGGATGGAACCACCTGTCCTTTCAGCCCCCTCATCAGAATCACTTGCGGGTACTCAACGAGCCGACCCGACTTTAGTCACCACATGTGTCATGTATATAAAGTATATAGTATATACCCGTGATCACCTCCCTAGTGATCACGGCCCAATATTATAGCATGGCAGACGAACAAGAGTGTAGGGCCACTGATGGAACACTAGCATCCTATACTAAGCAGTAGGGTAGCAGGTAAGGGGAACAACTGTAGCAACAATGATAGGCTATGCAACAGAATAGGATTAACCGAAAGCAGTAACATGCTAAACTACTCTAATGCAAGCGCTATAGAGAAGAATAGGCGATATCTGGTGATCAAGGGGGGGGGGCTTGCCTGGTTGCTCTGGCAAGTAGAAGGGGTCGTCAACTCCGTAGTCGAACTGGACAGCAGCAGCGTCGGTCTCGTAGTCTACCGGAGAGAAGAGGGGGAAGAAACAGTAAATACAATGCAAACATAAGCATGACGATGCGTGACATGACAATGAGCGGTACTAGGTGTGCCCTAACGCGGCAGTAGGTGGTACCGGCGAAGGGGGGAACATCCGGGAAAGTATTCCCGATGTTTCGCGTTTTCGGACAGATGGACCGGAGGTGAAATGTTGCAGGTTCACTATGCTAGGGACGTGTGGTGAACGAACGGGCTGCGTATCCGGATTCGTCTCGTCGTTCTGAGCAACTTTCATGTAGAAAGTATTTTCATCCGAGTTACGGATTATTTTATATGAATTTTCAAAGATTAAACCATTTTTAGAATTTAATAAATTAATTTAATTCGAAATTTAATTAATGCATCAGCATGACGTCAGCAGTCAACGTTGACCGTTGACCTGGTCAACCTGACAGGTGGGTCCCACCTGTCAGGGGCTATTAGCTAATTAACAGTAGTTAATTAGGTTAATTAGTTATTAGGTTAATTAATCTTAATTAGTTAATATTAACAGGATTAATTAAGTTAATTAATTATCTTTACTATTTATTTATTATTATTATTATTATTTTATTATTATTATTTTTAAATTTAATTTTAATTTTTTTAAATCATTTCTTTTATTATTATTATTATTAAAACGTTCTCTGGGCGGGGCCCATGTGTCATAGGCCCTGGGGGCCTTATCAGGCACACGGGCGCGGGTGGGCGCCGGAACGTGCGGGTGCGGGCGCCCGAACTGGACGCAGCCGGTCGGGGCCACGGCGAGGGGGAAAATGCCGGCGCGGCAGCGGCGAGGCCACAGCGAGGCCACAGGGAATGAGCAGCGCGGCGGCCGGCGTGGAGCTCCGGCGGGAGGCAGAGGCGAGCATTGGGGCGGCACCGGAGGGCGCGGGAAGCAACGGTCGACGGCAGGCGGGGCACAGCC